>NW_028284135.1:45000-67500 GCF_059516105.1 Syngnathus floridae | reverse complement strand
GGTGGCACATCGGTTGGGCTCGAGCAGGCGGCTTAGGAGCAACCGCGAGGGAACACGGCGGGGTCCGGGGGAAGGGCGACGGCCGCCCGCGACTCGTCACGGTGACCCAGGCGGGAAGCTGCGCTCCGTCCGAGTCAGACTCGGTCGTCGCGGCCCGGCTGAGGCTCGCTTGGTCGAGGGGGCGCGGCGCTGTGCCGGCGACTTTGCCCGCGCGAGGCACGTACGCTGTGGTCCGAAGGAAGAAGCGCGCGTCCCGAGTCAGACTCGGGCGCCGCAACCCGACGGTATCTCGCTGCGGCCAGGATGCGGAGTTGAGTCGGCACTGGGGGGATCCGGGAAGGACGAAGGGGCGGCGGCCAACAGTCGCAGCTCGTCGCCGCTGTCACCCAGACGGGAAGCTGCGCCCCGGCCGAGTCAGACTCGGTCGGTGCGGCCCGCTGCGGCCAGCTGGAGAGTGAGCTACGTGCCTGTACCGTGCTCCCGACGAACCGTCCCGGGGGGCTGGTGACGTCGCGCGATCGGCGCTTGATGCTGCGACCGGGAGGGAAGCTGCGCCCCGTCCGAGTCAGACTCGGTCGTTGCGGCCCACCCGAGCCCGCACGCCTCACGCGGAGGGGTCATACGCCCCGGCGGCCACGATAGACGTCCTCCCGCTTCGCGGTGGTCGGGAGGGCTTAGCGGATAGGTGCAGATGCGGGGGCGGCTTCCCGAGATAGCCGTCCCTAGGTTAGGCGAGGGTTTGAGAAACATCTTTCGCGGTAGACCGGCGCGGCCGGCGGACGCCCACGTGGCGTGCCGCGAGTCGGATCGCGCGCTCGGCCTCCGTTGATGGCCGCTAGGTGCGTGCGTGGAATCGGGGCGTCTCGGTCTCGCTGCCGTACGGCTCGCGCTAGGCCTGCGGGGGCGGCGTCGGAGCGCGCGCTCGCGCGGCGGCCGTAGCGCTAGAGGGCGACCCGCAAGTGGGGAGGAACCGTCCACCCAACGCCGGCGCTAGCCGGGGCCGGTGGGGGCCCTACCAAGGCGGGTCATGGTCGCATGTCGGTCGGTCCGGCCTCTGTTTACCGAGGCGGCCGGCACCTCCATCTGCCTTGGATGCCCCGAATCCGCAGACTTTCCTCCGGCCTCAGCTTAACGAGACGGCCGTTGCCTCCATCCTTGGATGTTAACATTCGCAGAGTTTCAGCTCCGGGCTAGGGCGGGTGAAGTCGTCTCGAACCACGTGCCTGAAGGCCGCCTCGCGCCGGATGCAGGCCCCGCTCTGTCGTGCGGTGTGACCGTCCAACGCGGGCATCGCTAGATTAGCCGTGGCCACGATCCTTCCACACCGCGAGCCTTTCGCCCTCGGCCGCTCAGTTCGCGGGCCGCTGATCCCGCTCCATCTCTCCGGCCTGTGTTTAAGGAGGCGGCCGCTCCTCCTTCCTTGGATGGACCATTCGCATATTTTTCGCCCGGCCTGTGTTTAAGGAGGCGGCCGGTAACTCCCTTTCTTGGATGAGACCCAACATTCGCATATTTTTCGCCCGGCCTGTGTTTAAGGAGGCGGCCGGTCCTCCCATTCTGCCAGTGTTCCTTGGACTTTGAATATTTCAAAGTCTTTCCGCCCAACATTCGCATATTTTTCGCCCGGCCTGTGTTTAAGGAGGCGGCCGGTCCTCCCATTCTGCCAGTGTTCCTTGGACTTTGAAAATTTCAAAGTCTTTCCGCTCCGGGCTAGGGCGGGTGAGGTCGTCTCGAACCACGTGCCTGAAGGCCGCCTCGCGCCAGATGCGGCCCCGCTCTGTCGTGCGGTGTGACCGTCCAACGCGGGCATCGCTAGATTAGCCGTGGCCACGATCCTTCCACACCGCGAGCCTTTCGCCCTCGGCCGGTGTCGGTCAACGTGTGGGTGGGGGGGAAGGACGGCTGCCGGGAGCAGACAGCCGTCCCCGGGTGGGGTGTACAGTCCTTCCACCGCGGCCGCCGGGAGCAGACGGCCGTCGAGCGATTCTGCCATTGTTCCTAGGACTTTGTACATTTTAAAGACCCTCCGCGCGGGCCGCTGATCCCGCTCGGTCGCTCCGGCCTGTGTTTAAGGAGGCGGCCGGTCCTCCCATTCTGCCAGTGTTCCTTGGACTTTGAATATTTCAAAGTCTTTTCGCTCCGGGCTAGGGCGGGTGAGGTCGTCTCGAACCACGTGCCTGAAGGCCGCCTCGCGCCGGATGCAGGCCCCGCTCTGTCGTGCGGTGTGACCGTCCAACGCGGGCATCGCTAGATTAGCCGTGGCCACGATCCTTCCACACCGCGAGCCTTTCGCCCTCGGCCGGTGTCGGTCAACGTGTGGGGTGGGGGGGAAGGACGGCTGCCGGGAGCAGACAGCCGTCCCCGGGTGGGGTGTACAGTCCCTTCACCGCGGCCGCCGGGAGCAGACGGCCGTCGAGCGATTCTGCCATTGTCCCTAGGACTTTGTACATTTCAAAGACCCTGCGCGCGGGCCGCTGATCCCGCTCGGTCGCTCCGGCCTGTGTTTAAGGAGGCGGCCGGTCCTCCCATTCTGCCAGTGTTCCTTGGACTTTGAAAAGTCTTTCCGCTCCGGGCTAGGGCGGGTGAGGTCGTCTCGAACCACGTGCCTGAAGGCCGCCTCGCGCCGGATGCAGGCCCCGCTCTGTCGTGCGGTGTGACCGTCCAACGCGGGCATCGCTAGATTAGCCGTGGCCACGATCCTTCCACACCGCGAGCCTTTCGCCCTCGGCTGATGTTCAACCAACGTGTGGGGAGGGGGTTATGGACGGCTGCCGGGAGCAGACAGCCGTCCCCGGGAGGGGAGACTTCACGGCGGCCGCCGGGAGCAGACGGCCGTCGAGAGATTCTGCCAGTGTTCCTTGGACTTTGACTATTTCAAAGTCTTTCCGCTCCGGGCTAGGGCGGGTGAGGTCGTCTCGAACCACGTGCCTGAAGGCCGCCTCGCGCCGGATGCAGGCCCCGCTCTGTCGTGCGGTGTGACCGTCCGACGCGGGCATCGCTAGATTAGCCGTGGCCACGATCCTTCCACACCGCGAGCCTTTCGCCCTCGGCCGGTGTTCGCTCAACGCGCGGGCCGCTGATCCCGCTCCATCTCTCCGGCCTGTGTTTAAGGAGGCGGCCGGTCCTCCCATTCTGCCAGTGTTCCTTGGACTTTGAAAATTTCAAAGTCTTTCCGCTCCGGGCTAGGGCGGGTGAGGTCGTCTCGAGCCACGTGCCTGAAGGCCGCCTCGCGCCGGATGCAGGCCCCGCTCTGTCGTGCGGTGTGACCGTCCAACGCGGGCATCGCTAGATTAGCCGTGGCCACGATCCTTCCACACCGCGAGCCTTTCGCCCTCGGCTGGTGTTCGTCCAACGTGTGGGGAGGGGGTTAAGGACGGCTGCCGGGAGCAGACAGCCGTCCCCGGGAGGGGAGACTTCACGGCGGCCGCCGGGAGCAGACGGCCGTCGAGAGATTCTGCCAGCGTTCCTTGTACTTTGAATATTTCACAGCCGTGCTCGCACTTAGGAAATTTTCGAGCGCTGTGGCACTTAGACATTTTTCGTCAAGCGTGGCACTTAGAAATTTTTCGTCAAGAGAGGCACTTAGACATTTTTCGTCAAGAGTGACACTTAGAAAATTTTTCACTCTCTTTGTGCCTTCCAGGGTGCTGTGCAACCCTGCGTGTTGTGTTCCCACCGAGCAAGGGGCGCTGCTGGCGGCCATGACCAAGCGCTCGGCACCGGGCCCTTTCATTTTGTGGGGTAAATTATGCGCCCCCCATGCTCGTTCTGACTATATTTTGCGAAAGGGGGGTAAATCGTTGATGAGTACGCTGACTAGGGGGACCATTTAGCGTACTCTGGCGCACCTGAAGACCAAAGTTGGTACTGCACCCTCCCCCTGGTACCCCAGCCCCTGGTACCTAAAGAGGGAGAGGCCGAATTTTCGCTTTTTGGGGCCGACCGAGGGAACCAGCCGAGGCGGACACTTTTCGGCTCAAGAGCCGTTGGCACTTAGAAAAAATTCGCACAAGTTGGCAGGGCTACCAGGGGAAGAGGCCGAATTTTCGCTTTTGAAGGCCGACCGCGGGAACCAGCCGAGGCGGACACTTTTCGGCTCAAGAGCCGTTGGCACTTAGAAAATATTTGCCAAACTTGGCTTGACTTCCAGGAGAAGAGGCCGAATTTTCACTTTTGGTGGCCGACCTGGGGAACCAGCCGAGGCGGACACTTTTCGGCTCAAGAGCCGTTGGCACTTAGAAAATATTTGCCAAACTTGGCTTGACTTCCAGGAGAAGAGGCCGAATTTTCACTTTTGGTGGCCGTTATGGGGAACCAGCCGAGGCGGACACTTTTCGGCTCAAGAGCCGTTGGCACTTAGAAAATATTTGCCAAACATGGCTTGACTTCCAGGAGAAGAGGCCGAATTTTCACTTTTGGTGGCCGTTATGGGGAACCAGCCGAGGCGGACACTTTACGCTGGTTGAGTCGTTGGCACTTAGAAAATATTTGCCAAACTTGGCTTGACTTCCAGGAGAAGAGGCCGAATTTTCACTTTTGGTGGCCGACCTGGGGAACCAGCCGAGGCGGACACTTTACGCTGGTTGAGTCGTTGGCACTTAGAAAATATCTGCCAAACTTGGCTTGACTTCCAGGAGAAGAGGCCGAATTTTCACTTTTGGTGACCGACCTGGGGAACCAGCCGAGGCGGACACTTTACGCTGGTTGAGTCGTTGGCACTTAGAAAATATTTGCCAAACTTGGCTTGACTTCCAGGAGAAGAGGCCGAATTTTCACTTTTGGTGGCCGACCTGGGGAACCAGCCGAGGCGGACACTTTACGCTGGTTGAGTCGTTGGCACTTAGAAAATATTCGCCAAACTTGGCAAGACTTCCAGGAGAAGAGGCCGAATTTTCACTTTTGGTGGCCGACCTGGGGAACCAGCCGAGGCGGACACTTTACGCTGGTTGAGTCGTTGGCACTTAGAAAATATTTGCCAAACTTGGCTTGACTTCCAGGAGAAGAGGCCGAATTTTCACTTTTCATGGCCGTTATGGGGAACCAGCCGAGGCGGACACTTTGCGCTGGTTGAGTCGTTGGCACTTAGAAAATATTTGCCAAACTTGGCTTGACTTCCAGGAGAAGAGGCCGAATTTTCACTTTTGGTGGCCGTTATGGGGAACCAGCCGAGGCGGACACTTTAGGCTGGTTGAGTCGTTGGCACTCAGAAAATATTCGCCAAACTTGGCCAGACTTCCAGGAGAAGAGGCCGAATTTTCACTTTTGGTGACCGACCTGGGGAACCAGCCGAGGCGGACACTTTACGCTGGTTGAGTCGTTGGCACTTAGAAAATATTTGCCAAACTTGGCTTGACTTCCAGGAGAAGAGGCCGAATTTTCACTTTTGGTGGCCGACCTGGGGAACCAGCCGAGGCGGACACTTTACGCTGGTTGAGTCGTTGGCACTTAGAAAATATTCGCCAAACTTGGCAAGACTTCCAGGAGAAGAGGCCGAATTTTCACTTTTGGTGGCCGACCTGGGGAACCAGCCGAGGCGGACACTTTACGCTGGTTGAGTCGTTGGCACTTAGAAAATATTTGCCAAACTTGGCTTGACTTCCAGGAGAAGAGGCCGAATTTTCACTTTTCATGGCCGTTATGGGGAACCAGCCGAGGCGGACACTTTGCGCTGGTTGAGTCGTTGGCACTTAGAAAATATTTGCCAAACTTGGCTTGACTTCCAGGAGAAGAGGCCGAATTTTCACTTTTGGTGGCCGTTATGGGGAACCAGCCGAGGCGGACACTTTAGGCTGGTTGAGTCGTTGGCACTCAGAAAATATTCGCCAAACTTGGCCAGACTTCCAGGAGAAGAGGCCGAATTTTCACTTGTGGTACCCGACCTGGGGAACCAGCCGAGGCGGACACTTTAGGCTGGTTGAGTCGTTGGCACTTAGAAAATATTCGCCAAACTTGGCCAGACTTCCAGGAGAAGAGGCCGAATTTTCACTTGTTCTGGCCGTTATGGGGAACCAGCCGAGGCGGACACTTTACGCTGGTTGAGTCGTTGGCACTTAGAAAATATTCGCCAAACTTGGCCAGACTTCCAGGAGAAGAGGCCGAATTTTCACTTGTTCTGGCCGTTATGGGGAACCAGCCGAGGCGGACACTTTACGGCTGTTGAGTCGTTGGCACTTAGAAAATATTCGCCAAACTTGGCCAGACTTCCAGGAGAAGAGGCCGAATTTTCACTTGTTCTGGCCGACCTGGGGAACCAGACGAGGCGGACACATCACCCCGCAAGTGACGTTGGCACTTTGAAAATATTCGCCAAACTTGGCCAGACTTCCAGGAGAAGAGGCCGAATTTTCACTTGTTCTGGCCGACCTGGGGAACCAGACGAGGCGGACACATCACCCCGCAAGTGCCGTTGGCACTTTGAAAATATTCGCCAAACTTGGCCAGACTTCCAGGAGAAGAGGCCGAATTTTCACTTGTTCTGGCCGACCTGGGGAACCAGACGAGGCGGACACATCACCCCGCAAGTGCCGTTGGCACTTAGAAAATATTCGCCAAACTTGGCCGGACTTCCAGGAGAAGAGGCCGAATTTTCACTTTTTCTGGCCGACCTGGGGAACCAGACGAGGCGGACACATCACCCCGCAAGTGCCGTTGGCACTTTGAAAATATTCGAAACTTCCATCAAACACACATCGGCTTTTTCGCCGTCGCTGTCCGGCCTGGGCACCATCGTGGCTCGGACAGTTCGTGTGCCAGCTTCCGTTGGCACTTAGAACATTTTTCAAAATAAAAATAAACAGTCCTGCACATACGTGCCGACTATATTTTGCGAAAGGGGAGTAAACCGATGAGTACACTAACTAGGGGGACCAACAGACCGTAGTGGTCTCCCCTGGTACCTAAATGCATACCCCTGGTACCTCAGCGACTACCCCTGGTACCTAAATGCGTTCCCCTGGTACCTCAGAGAGGCCGAATTATTACATTCCGTGGCCGAACTAGGGAACCGGACGAGGCGGACACTTTTCCGGGAGAGACCCGATGGCACTTAGAAAATATTCGCCAAAGTTCGTCGGACTTCCAGAGCAAGAGGCCGAATTTTCACATTATGTGGCCGAACTAGGGAACCGGACGAGGCGGACACTTTTCCGGGAGAGACCCGATGGCACTTAGAAAATATTCGCTCAAGTTGGCAGGACTTCCAGAGCAAGAGGCCGAATTTTCACATTATGTGGCCGAACTAGGGAACCGGCCGAGTCGGACACTTTTCCGGGAGAGACCCGATGGCACTTAGAAAATATTCGCTCAAGTTGGCAGGACTTCCAGAGCAAGAGGCCGAATTTTCACATTATGTGGCCGAACTAGGGAACCGGACGAGTCGGACACTTTTCCGGGAGAGACCCGATGGCACTTAGAAAATATTCGCTCAAGTTGGCAGGACTTCCAGAGCAAGAGGCCGAATTTTCACTTTTTCTGGCCGACTCGGGGAACCAGCCGAGTCGGACACTTTTCCGGGCAAGACCCGATGGCACTTAGAAAATATTCGCTCAAGTTGGCAGGACTTCCAGGCGAAGAGGCCGAATTTTCACTTTTTCTGGCCGACTCGGGGAACCAGCCGAGTCGGACACTTTTCCGGGCAAGACCCGATGGCACTTAGAAAATATTCGCTCAAGTTGGCAGGACTTCCAGAGCAAGAGGCCGAATTTTCACATTATGTGGCCGAACTAGGGAACCAGCCGAGTCGGACACTTTTCCGGGCAAGACCCGATGGCACTTAGAAAATATTCGCTCAAGTTGGCAGGACTTCCAGAGCAAGAGGCCGAATTTTCACATTCCGTGGCCGAACTAGGGAACCGGACGAGGCGGACACTTTTCCGGGAGAGACCCGATGGCACTTAGAAAATATTCGCTCAAGTTGGCAGGACTTCCAGAGCAAGAGGCCGAATTTTCGCTCGTTCTGGCCGACTCGGGGAACCAGCCGAGTCGGACACTTTTCCGGGCAAGACCCGATGGCACTTAGAAAATATTCGCTCAAGTTGGCAGGACTTCCAGGCGAAGAGGCTGAATTTTCACTTTTTCTGGCCGACTCGGGGAACCAGCCGAGTCGGACACTTTTCCGGGCAAGACCCGATGGCACTTAGAAAATATTCGCTCAAGTTGGCAGGACTTCCAGAGCAAGAGGCCGAATTTTCGCTCGTTCGGGCCGACTCGGGGAACCAGCCGAGTCGGACACTTTTCCGGGCAAGACCCGATGGCACTTAGAAAATATTCGCTCAAGTTGGCAGGACTTCCAGGCGAAGAGGCTGAATTTTCACTTTTTCTGGCCGACTCGGGGAACCAGCCGAGTCGGACACTTTTCCGGGCAAGACCCGATGGCACTTAGAAAATATTCGCTCAAGTTGGCAGGACTTCCAGAGCAAGAGGCCGAATTTTCGCTCGTTCGGGCCGACTCGGGGAACCAGCCGAGTCGGACACTTTTCCGGGCAAGACCCGATGGCACTTAGAAAATATTCGCTCAAGTTGGCAGGACTTCCAGAGCAAGAGGCCGAATTTTCACATTATGTGGCCGAACTAGGGAACCAGCCGAGTCGGACACTTTTCCGGGCAAGACCCGATGGCACTTAGAAAATATTCGCTCAAGTTGGCAGGACTTCCAGAGCAAGAGGCCGAATTTTCGCTCGTTCGGGCCGACTCGGGGAACCAGACGAGTCGGACACTTTTCCGGGCAAGACCCGATGGCACTTAGAAAATATTCGCTCAAGTTGGCAGGACTTCCAGAGCAAGAGGCCGAATTTTCACATTATGTGGCCGAACTAGGGAACCGGACGGGTCGGACACTTTTCCGGGCAAGAGCCGATGGCACTTAGAAAATATTCGCTCAAGTTGGCAGGACTTCCAGAGCAAGAGGCCGAATTTTCGCTCGTTCGGGCCGACTCGGGGAACCAGCCGAGTCGGACACTTTTCCGGGCAAGACCCGATGGCACTTAGAAAATATTCGCTCAAGTTGGCAGGACTTCCAGAGCAAGAGGCCGAATTTTCGCTCGTTCGGGCCGACTCGGGGAACCAGCCGAGTCGGACACTTTTCCGGGCAAGACCCGATGGCACTTAGAAAATATTCGCTCAAGTTGGCAGGACTTCCAGAGCAAGAGGCCGAATTTTCGCTCGTTCGGGCCGACTCGGGGAACCAGCCGAGTCGGACACTTTTCCGGGCAAGACCCGATGGCACTTAGAAAATATTCGCTCAAGTTGGCAGGACTTCCAGGCGAAGAGGCCGAATTTTCGCTCGTTCGGGCCGACTCGGGGAACCAGCCGAGTCGGACACTTTTCCGGGCAAGACCCGATGGCACTTAGAAAATATTCGCTCAAGTTGGCAGGACTTCCAGAGCGAGAGGCCGAATTTTCGCTCGTTCGGGACGACTCGGGGAACCAGCCGAGTCGGACACTTTTCCGGGCAAGACCCGATGGCACTTAGAAAATATTCGCTCAAGTTGGCAGGACTTCCAGAGCAAGAGGCCGAATTTTCGCTCGTTCGGGCCGACTCGGGGAACCAGCCGAGTCGGACACTTTTCCGGGCAAGACCCGATGGCACTTAGAAAATATTCGCTCAAGTTGGCAGGACTTCCAGGCGAAGAGGCCGAATTTTCGCTCGTTCGGGCCGACTCGGGGAACCAGCCGAGTCGGACACTTTTCCGGGCAAGACCCGATGGCACTTAGAAAATATTCGCTCAAGTTGGCAGGACTTCCAGAGCGAGAGGCCGAATTTTCGCTCGTTCGGGACGACTCGGGGAACCAGCCGAGTCGGACACTTTTCCGGGCAAGACCCGATGGCACTTAGAAAATATTCGCTCAAGTTGGCAGGACTTCCAGAGCAAGAGGCCGAATTTTCACATTATGTGGCCGAACTAGGGAACCAGCCGAGTCGGACACTTTTCCGGGCAAGACCCGATGGCACTTAGAAAATATTCGCTCAAGTTGGCAGGACTTCCAGAGCAAGAGGCCGAATTTTCGCTCGTTCGGGCCGACTCGGGGAACCAGCCGAGTCGGACACTTTTCCGGGCAAGACCCGATGGCACTTAGAAAATATTCGCTCAAGTTGGCAGGACTTCCAGAGCAAGAGGCCGAATTTTCGCTCGTTCGGGCCGACTCGGGGAACCAGCCGAGTCGGACACTTTTCCGGGCAAGACCCGATGGCACTTAGAAAATATTCGCTCAAGTTGGCAGGACTTCCAGAGCAAGAGGCCGAATTTTCACATTATGTGGCCGAACTAGGGAACCGGCCGAGTCGGACACTTTTCCGGGCAAGACCCGATGGCACTTAGAAAATATTCGCTCAAGTTGGCAGGACTTCCAGAGCAAGAGGCCGAATTTTCGCTCGTTCGGGCCGACTCGGGGAACCAGCCGAGTCGGACACTTTTCCGGGCAAGACCCGATGGCACTTAGAAAATATTCGCTCAAGTTGGCAGGACTTCCAGAGCAAGAGGCCGAATTTTCACATTCCGTGGCCGACTCGGGGAACCAGCCGAGTCGGACACTTTTCCGGGCAAGACCCGATGGCACTTAGAAAATATTCGCTCAAGTTGGCAGGACTTCCAGAGCAAGAGGCCGAATTTTCGCATCGTTCGGGCCGACTCGGGGAACCAGCCGAGTCGGACACTTTTCCGGGCAAGACCCGATGGCACTTAGAAAATATTCGCTCAAGTTGGCAGGACTTCCAGAGCAAGAGGCCGAATTTTCACATTATGTGGCCGAACTAGGGAACCGGACGGGTCGGACACTTTTCCGGGCAAGAGCCGATGGCACTTAGAAAATATTCGCTCAAGTTGGCAGGACTTCCAGAGCAAGAGGCCGAATTTTCGCTCGTTCGGGCCGACTCGGGGAACCAGCCGAGTCGGACACTTTTCCGGGCAAGACCCGATGGCACTTAGAAAATATTCGCTCAAGTTGGCAGGACTTCCAGAGCAAGAGGCCGAATTTTCGCTCGTTCGGGCCGACTCGGGGAACCAGCCGAGTCGGACACTTTTCCGGGCAAGACCCGATGGCACTTAGAAAATATTCGCTCAAGTTGGCAGGACTTCCAGAGCAAGAGGCCGAATTTTCACTCGTTCGGGCCGACTCGGGGAACCAGCCGAGTCGGACACGTTACGGCCGAACACCCGTTGGCACTTAGAAAATATTCGCCAAAGTTCGTCGGACTTCCAGAGCAAGAGGCCGAATTTTCGCTCGTTCGGGCCGACTCGGGGAACCAGCCGAGTCGGACACTTTTCCGGGCAAGCCCCGATGGCACTTAGAAAATATTCGCTCAAGTTGGCAGGACTTCCAGAGCAAGAGGCCGAATTTTCGCTCGTTCGGGCCGACTCGGGGAACCAGCCGAGTCGGACACTTTTCCGGGCAAGACCCGATGGCACTTAGAAAATATTCGCTCAAGTTGGCAGGACTTCCAGAGCAAGAGGCCGAATTTTCGCTCGTTCGGGCCGACTCGGGGAACCAGCCGAGTCGGACACTTTTCCGGGCAAGACCCGATGGCACTTAGAAAATATTCGCTCAAGTTGGCAGGACTCCAGGCGAAGAGGCCGAATTTTCGCTCGTTCGGGCCGACTCGGGGAACCAGCCGAGTCGGACACTTTTCCGGGCAAGACCCGATGGCACTTAGAAAATATTCGCTCAAGTTGGCAGGACTTCCAGAGCAAGAGGCCGAATTTTCACTCGTTCGGGCCGACTCGGGGAACCAGCCGAGTCGGACACGTTACGGCCGAACACCCGTTGGCACTTAGAAAATATTCGCCAAAGTTCGTCGGACTTCCAGAGCAAGAGGCCGAATTTTCGCTCGTTCGGGCCGACTCGGGAACCAGCCGAGTCGGACACTTTTCCGGGCAAGCCCCGATGGCACTTAGAAAATATTCGCTCAAGTTGGCAGGACTTCCAGAGCAAGAGGCCGAATTTTCGCTCGTTCGGGCCGACTCGGGGAACCAGCCGAGTCGGACACTTTTCCGGGCAAGACCCGATGGCACTTAGAAAATATTCGCTCAAGTTGGCGGGACTTCCAGAGCGAGAGGCCGAATTTTCGCTCGTTCGGGCCGACTCGGGGAACCAGCCGAGTCGGACACTTTTCCGGGCAAGACCCGATGGCACTTAGAAAATATTCGCTCAAGTTGGCAGGACTTCCAGAGCAAGAGGCCGAATTTTCGCTCGTTCGGGCCGACTCGGGGAACCAGCCGAGTCGGACACGTTACGGCCGAACAGCCGTTGGCACTTTGAAAATATTCGCTCAAGTTGGCAGGACTTCCAGAGCAAGAGGCCGAATTTTCACTCGTTCGGGCCGACTCGGGGAACCAGCCGAGTCGGACACGTTACGGCCGAACAGCCGTTGGCACTTTGAAAATATTCGCTCAAGTTGGCAGGACTTCCAGAGCAAGAGGCCGAATTTTCACTCGTTCGGGCCGACTCGGGGAACCAGCCGAGTCGGACACGTTACGGCCGAACACCCGTTGGCACTTAGAAAATATTCGCTCAAGTTGGCAGATCTTCCAGAGCAAGAGGCCGAATTTTCGCTCGTTCGGGCCGACCGGAGGAACCAGCCGAGTCGGACACATTACGGTGTAACACCCGTTGGCACTTAGAAAATATTCGCCAAAGTTCGTTGGACCTCCAGGCGAAGAGGCCGAATTTTCGCTCCTTCGGGCCGACTCGGGGAACCAGCCGAGTCGGACACATTACGGCCGAACACCCGTTGGCACTTAGAAAATATTCGCCCAAGTCGGCCGGACTTCCAGGCGAAGAGGCCGAATTTTCGCTCGTTCGGGCCGACCGGAGGAACCAGCCGAGTCGGACACATTACGGTGTAACACCCGTTGGCACTTAGAAAATATTCGCCAAAGTTCGTCGGACCTCCAGAGCAAGAGGCCGAATTTTCACTTTTTCTGGCCGACCGGAGGAACCAGCCGCGTCGGACACATTACGGTGTAACACCCGTTGGCACTTAGAAAATATTCGCCAAAGTTCGTCGGACCTCCAGAGCGAGAGGCCGAATTTTCACTTTTTCTGGCCGACCGGAGAACCAGCCGAGGCGGACACATCGCGCCGCTTTTGCCGTTGGCATATTCGAAACTTCCAGAATCGGCTTTTTCGCCGTCGCTGTCCGGCCTGGGCACCATCGTGGCTCGGACACGTCGTGTGCCAGCGTCCGCTGGCACTTAGAAAATTTTTCAAAATAAAAATAAACAGTCCTGCACATACGTGCCCACTATATTTTGCGAAAGGGGAGTAAACCGTCGATGAGTACGCTGACTAGTGGGACCAACCATCGCGCTCTGGCGCACCTGAAGACCAAAGTTGGTACTGCACCCTACCCTGGTACCCAAACGGGGTAGAGGCCGATTTTTCGCTTTTGGCGGCCGACCTAGGGAACCAGAAGAGGCGGACACTTTTCCGAGCAAGTGCCGATGGCACTTCCAGAGCGAGAGGCCGAATAATCGTAATTTGTGGCCGACTTGGGAACCAGCGAATGCGGATAGGAAGTGGAGCGGGTCCCGCCGGCTGGTCCGCGGGCCAATTGCGGTCCCGCGAGTTAGCGATCGCGGTCCGGAATTCTAGCCGACTTGGGAACCAGCGAAGGCGAATAGGAAGTCAAGCGGGTCCCGCTGGCTGGTCCGCGGGCCATTTAGGGTCCCGCGAGTTAGCGATCGCGGTCCGGAATTCTAGCCGACTTGGGAACCAGCGAAGGCGGATAGGAAGTGGAGCGGGTCCCGCCGGCTGGTCCGCGGGCCAATTGCGGTCCCGCGAGTTAGCGATCGCGGTCCGGAATTCTAGCCGACTTGGGAACCAGCGAAGGCGGATAGGAAGTCAAGCGGGTCCCGCTGGCTGGTCCGCGGGCCATTTAGGGTCCCGCGAGTTAGCGATCGCGGTCCGGAATTCTAGCCGACTTGGGAACCAGCGAAGGCGGATGGGAAGTCAAGTGGGTCCCGCCGGCTGGTCCGCGGGCCAATTGCGGTCCCGCGAGTTAGCGATCGCGGTCCGGAATTCTAGCCGACTTGGGAACCAGCGAAGGCGGATGGGTGGTCACCGAGGTCCCGCCGGCTGGTCCGCGGGCCATTTAGGGTCCCGCGAGTTACCGGTCGCGGCCCGGAATTCTAGCCGACTTGGGAACCAGCGAAGGCGGATAGGAAGTCAAGTGGGTCCCGCCGGCTGGTCCGCGGGCCATTTAGGGTCCCGCGAGTTAGCGATCGCGGTCCGGAATTCTAGCCGACTTGGGAACCAGCGAAGGCGGATGGGTGGTCACCGAGGTCCCGCCGGCTGGTCCGCGGGCCATTTAGGGTCCCGCGAGTTACCGATCGCGGTCCGGAATTCTAGCCGGCCAGGGACCACCGCAAGGCGGATGGGTGGTCACCGAGGTCCCGCCGGCTGGTCCGCGGGCCATTTAGGGTCCCGCGAGTTACCGATCGCGGTCCGGAATTCTAGCCGGCCGGGGACCACCGCGAGGCGGATGGGTCTTCACCGAGGTCCCGCCGGCTGGTCCGCGGGCCATTTAGGGTCCCGCGAGTTACCGATCGCGGCCCGGAATTCTAGCCGGCCGGGGACCACCGCGAGGCGGATGGGTCTTCACCGAGGTCCCGCCGGCTGGTCCGCGGGCCATTTAGGGTCCCGCGAGGTACCGATCGCGGTCCGGAATTCTACCCGGCCGGGGACCACCGCGAGGCGGATGGGTCTTCACCGAGGTCCCGCCGGCTGGTCCGCGGGCCATTTAGGGTCCCGCGAGGTACCGATCGCGGTCCGGAATTCTACCCGGCCGGGGACCACCGCGAGGCGGATGGGTCTTCACCGAGGTCCCGCCGGCTGGTCCGCGGGCCATTTAGGGTCCCGCGAATTAGCGATCGCGGTCCGGAATTCTAGCCGGCCAGGGACCACCGCGAGGCGGATGGGTGGTCACCGAGGTCCCGCCGGATGGTCCGCGGGCCATTTAGGGTCCCGCGAATTACCGATCGCGGTCCGGAATTCTAGCCGGCCAGGGACCACCGCGAGGCGGATGGGTGGTCACCGAGGTCCCGCCGGCTGGTCCGCGGGCCATTTAGGGTCCCGCGAGTTTGCGATCGCGGTCCGGAATTCTAGCCGGCCAGGGACCACCGCGAGGCGGATGGGTGGTCACCGAGGTCCCGCCGGCTGGTCCGCGGGCCATTTAGGGTCCCGCGAATTAGCGATCGCGGTCCGGAATTCTAGCCGGCCGGGGACCACCGCGAGGCGGATGGGTGGTCACCGACGTCCCGCCGGCTGGTCCGCGGGCCATTTAGGGTCCCGCGAGTTAGCGATCGCGGTCCGGAATTCTAGCCGGCCCGGAGCCACCCAGAGGCCGTGCACACGCGCCGGGTGGCCGGAAATACCTCCAGCCGAGCGGACATGCACTTTATAAGCACCTTGGACGAGATGGCTGAGCCTTACTCGACTTCCAGCACTTCTAAGCGTTCTCCACGGCCCGCTGTGCTTCCAGAAGACCTCCAGCCGGTCCTCATGGTGCTTTCCTCCTCACTCTCCCAGCCGAACGAGGCTTCCAGAGCCCCGGTTAAGCATTTTACGCGGCCCGCCGAGCCTCCACAGCACTTCCAGCCGGTTCTCCGGCTGCTTTCCTCCTCACTCTATAAGTCGACCCAGGCTTCCAGCACCCCGGCTAAACGTTTTACGCGGCCCGCTGAGCTTCCAGAGCACCGGCTAAGCGTTTTACGCGGCCCGCTGAGCTTCCACAGCACCTCCAGCCGGATCTCCGGGTGCTCCCATCCTCACTGTTTAAGCCGAACGAGGCTTCCAGAGCCCCGGCTAAGCGTTTTACGCGGCCCGCTGAGCTTCCGGAGCACCTCCAGCCGGTTCCACGGGTGCTTTCCTCCTCATTCTTGACGCCCGAGGAGGCTTCCAGCACTCCGGCTAAGCGTTTTACGCGGCCCGCTGAGCTTCCAGAGCACCTCCAGCCGGTTCCACGGCTGCTTTCCTCCTCACTTAATAAGCCGCCCGAGGCTTCCAGAGCCCCGGCTAAACGTTTTGCGCGGCCCGCTGAACTTCCAGAGCACCTCCAGCCGGTTCCCCGGCTGCTTTCCTCCTCACTTTCTAAGCCGCCCGAGGCTTCCAGAGCCCCGGCAAAGCGTTCTCCGCGTCCCGGTGATCTTCCCGGAGGTCGTAACGGGGAATTACCTCCCTCTAGCGGACACGGCGGGTAAATACGCCAGCTCTCGCACTTAGCGCACACTCGCGTTGCTGCGCGTCTGATGGCACTTTGAGTAGCCAAAATGCGGGAGTAACTGTCACTCTCTTAAGGTAGGCTCACTTGAGATTTTTTTGAACGGTTCGTGGATAAATATATGATATATACTACATATGATCGCATTTATAGTCAAATCATATCAAAATGTCATTCTCCGGGTGCTTTCCTCCTCACTCTTGACGCCCGAGGAGGCTTCCAGAGCCTCGGCTAAGCGTTTTACGCGGCCCGCTGAGCTCCCACCGCACCTCCAGCCGGTTCTCATGAGGCTTTCCGCCTCATTTTCTAAGCCGAAGGAGGCTTCCACAGCCCCGGCTAAGCGTTTTGCGCGGCCCGCTGAACTTCCAGAGCACCTCCAGCCGGTTCCCCGAGTGCTTTCCGCCTCACTTTCTAAGCCGCCCGAGGCTTCCAGAGCCCCGGCTAAGCGTTCTCCGCGTCCCGCTGATCTTCCCGGAGCTTGTAACGGGGAAATACCTCCCTCTAGCGGACACGGCGGGTAAATACGCCAGCTCTCGCACTTAGCGCACACTCGCGTTGCTGCGCGTCCGGTGGCACTTTGAGCGGCCAAACGGCGGGAGTAACTGTCACTCTCTTAAGGTAGGCTCACCTGAGATTTTTTTTAACCGTCCGCGGAGGCGACCGGGACCACCGGGACAGCCGGGAGGCCGTGCGCGCGGGCCAAGTGGCCGAAAATAGCTCCAGCCCAGCGGATCTGCACTTTACAAGCTCCGCGGATGAGATCGCGGAGCATTATTCGACTTCCAGCGGCCGGTGCGCTTACGCACGCCGCCCGGAACCTCCGGGAGGCCGTGCGCATGCGCAAGTGGCCGAAAATAGCTCCTAGCCGACCGGATCTGCACTTTACAAGCTCCGCGGATGAGATCGCGGAGCTTTATCCGACTTCCAGCGGCCGGTGCGCTCGCGCACTCCACCCGGCACCTCCGGGAGGCCGTGCGCATGCGCAAGTGGCCCAAAATAGCTCCAGCCCAGCGGATCGGCTGTTTACAAGCACCGCGGATGAGATCAAGGAGCTTTATCCGACTTCCAGCGGCCGGTGCGCTCGCGCACTCCACCCGGCACCTCCGGGAGGCCGTGCGCGCGCGCCAAGTGGCCCAAAATAGCTCCAGCCCAGCGGATCTGCACTCCGCGGATGAGATCGCGGAGCTTTTTTCGACTTCCAGCGGCCGGCGCGCACGACGAGCGGACCCGGTGACGGTCCAGCTCCACCCGGTACCTCGCACGGCCCGCTTCTCCCCCCCGCGCGGACTTCCGAGCGCTCGGGGAGACGTTCGGAAGCCGCCGGTGACGTTGGAGCGGGGAAATACCTCCCTCCAGCGGACACGGCGAGTAAATACACCTTCGGCCAAACGGCGGGAGTAACTATGACTCTCTTAAGGTAGCGGCACTCGACATCTTTTTCGCGGTTCGTGGACGACCCGGCCGGTTCTCGGGGGTGCTTTTTCTCCTAACTCTCGACCCCCGAGGAGGCTTCCAGAGCCCCGGCTAAGCGTTTTACGCGGCCCGCTGAGCTTCCACAGCACCTCCAGCCGGTTCCACGGGTGCTTCCCTCCTCACTCATGACGCCCGAGGAGGCTTCCAGAGCCCCGGCTAAGCGTTTTACGCGGCCCGCTGAGCTTCCACCGCACCTCCAGCCGGTTCTCATGGGGCTTTCCTCCTAACTCTCGACCCCCGAGGAGGCTTCCAGAGCCCCGGCTAAGCGTTTTACGCGGCCCGCTGAGCTTCCACAGCACCTCCAGCCGGTTCCACGGGTGCTTCCCTCCTCACTCATGACGCCCGAGGAGGCTTCCAGAGCCCCGGCTAAGCGTTTTCCGCGGCCCGCCGAGCGTCCGGAGGAGCTCCGGCCGGTCCTCGGGGTGCTTTCTTCCCAACTATTGACGCCCGAGGAGGCTTCCAGAGCCCCGGCTAAGCGTTCTCCGCGTCCCGCTGATCTTCCCGGAGCTTGTAACGGGGAAATACCTCCCTCTAGCGGACACGGCGGGTAAATACGCCACCTCTCGCACTTAGCGCACACTCGCGTTGCTGCGCGTCCGATGGCACTCTGAGCGGCCAAACGGCGGGAGTAACTGTCACTCTCTTAAGGTAGGCTCACTTGAGATTTTTTTAACCGTCCGCGGAGGCGAGCGGGACCACCGGGACAGCCGGGAGGCCGTGCGCGCGGGCCAAGTGGCCGAAAATAGCTCCAGGCCGACCGGATCGGCTAGTTGTAAGCACCGCGGATGAGATCGCGGAGCATTATTCGACTTCCAGCGGCCCGTGCGCTTACGCACGCCGCCCGGAACCTCCGGGAGGCCGTGCGCGCGCGCAAGTGGCCGAAAATAGCTCCAAGACGACCGGATCTGCACTTTACAAGCACCGCGGATGAGATCGCGGAGCATTATTCGACTTCCAGCGGCCCGTGCGCTTTCGCACGCCGCCCGGAACCTCCGGGAGGCCGTGCGCATGCGCAAGTGGCCGAAAATAGCTCCTAGCCGACCGGATCGGCTGTTTACAAGCACCGCGGATGAGATCGCGGAGCTTTATGCGACTTCCAGCGGCCGGTGCGCTCGCGCACTCCACCCGGCACCTCCGGGAGGCCGTGCGCGCGCGCCAAGTGGCCCAAAATAGCTCCAGCCCAGCGGATCTGCACTTTACAAGCTCCGCGGATGAGATCGCGGAGCTTTATTCGACTTCCAGCGGCCGGTGCGCACGACGAGCGGACCCGGTGACGGTCCAGCTCCACCCGGTACCTCGCACGGCCCGCTTCTCCCCCACGCGCGGACTTCCGAGCGCTCGGGGAGACGTTCGGAAGCCGCCGGTGACGTTGGAGCGGGGAAATACCTCCCTCCAGCGGACACGGCGAGTAAATACACCTTCGGCCAAACGGCGGGAGTAACTATGACTCTCTTAAGGTAGCGGCACTCGACATCTTTTTCACGGTTCGTGGAGGACCCGGCCGGTTCTCGGGGGTGCTTTTTCTCCTAACTCTTGACCCCCGAGGAGGCTTCCAGAGCCCCGGCTGAGCGTTTTACGCGGCCCGCCGAGCCTCCACAGCACTTCCAGCCGGTTCTCCGGGTGCTTCACTCCTCACTCTTTAAGCCGAACGAGGCTTCCAGAGCCTCGGCTAAGCGTTTTACGCGGCCCGCTGAACTTCCACAGCACCTCCAGCCGGTTCCACGGGTGCTTTCCTCCTCACTTTATAAGCCGAACGAGGCTTCCAGAGCCCCGGCTAAGCGTTTTACGCGGCCCGCTGAACTTCCACAGCACCTCCAGCCGGTTCCACGGGTGCTTTCCTCCTCACTCTTGACGCCCGAGAAGGCTTCCAGAGCCCCGGCTAAACGTTTTACGCGGCCCGCTGAACTTCCCCAGCACCCCCAGCCGGTTCCCCGAGTGCTTTCCACCTCACTTTCTAAGCCGAACGAGGCTTCCAGAGCCCCGGCTAAGCGTTCTCCGCGTCCCGGTGATCTTCCCGGAGGTCGTAACGGGGAAATACCTCCCTCCAGCGGACACGGAGAGAAATTACACCGCCTCTCGCACAGACGCGGGTAAACGGCGGGAGTAACTATGACTCTCTTAAGGTAGCCTCACTTGACATCTCTTTAACGGTTCGTGGATAAATACATGATATATACTACATATGATCGCATTTACAGCCAAATAATATAAAATGAGCATTCGGTTATAAACATTGTATTCATCAAGTTCATAGGTGATGTTAATATTTATATATTTAATGTTTATAGGTGATGTTAATATTTATATATTTATTTTGTACATCATGTTATACGACACTTGCTATAGGATCATGATGTGATCATATCGGCGGAAGTCGGCCCGGGCTCCGGGTGAAGAGGCCGAATTCTCGCCACTCGCGGCCGACCGGGGAACCAGCAGAGGCGGACGCATCACGGCGCAAGAGCCCTTGGCACTTAGAAAAAAATTGGCAAAAGTCGAGCCGCGCTCCAGGTGAAGAGGCCGAATTCTCGCTACTCGTGGCCGACCGGGGAACCAGCAGAGGCGGACGCATCACGGCGCAAGAGCCCTTGGCACTTCGAAAAAATTGGGCAAAAGTCGCTCCGCGCTCCAGGTGAAGAGGCCGAATTCTCGCCACTCGTGGCCGACCGGGGAACCAGCAGAGGCGGACGCATCGCGGCGCGAGAGCCCTTGGCACTTAGAAAAAATTTGGCAAAAGTCGCTCCGGGCTCCAGGTGAAGAGGCCGAATTCTCGCTACTAGTGGCCGACCGGGGAACCAGCGAAGGCGGGTAAGCTTTCTATGGAGCCCCGCCGGCTGGTCCGCGGGCCGAACGTGGTCCCGTCACCTACCGACAGCGGACGCCGATCCACGCCCGGCAAGGACCACCCAGAGGCGGACACGCTCTCCGACGAGCCCCGCCGGCCGGTCCGCGGCGGGAAATGCGCCCTCTGGCGGACACGCCGTTGTAAATGAATGGGCTTTGGCACTTAGTGCATTTTCGCAAAAGTTGAGCCGCGCTCCGGGCGAAGAGGCCGAATTCTCGCTACTCGCGGCCGACCGGGGAACCAGCGAAGGCGGGTAAGCTTTCAAGAGAGCCCCGCCGGCTGGTCCGCGGGCCGAACGTGGTCCCGTAAAGTACCGACAGCGGACGCCGACCCACGCCCGGCAAGGACCACCGAGAGGCGGACACGCTCTCCGACGAGCCCCGCCGGCCGGTCCGCGGCGGGAAATGCGCCCTCTGGCGGACACGCCGTTGTAAATGAATGGGCTTTGGCACTTAGTGCATTTTCGAATAAGTTGAGCCGCGCTCCGGGCGAAGAGGCCGAATTCTCGCTACTCGTGGCCGACCGGGGAACCAGCGAAGGCGGGTAGGCTTTCAAGAGAGCCCCGCCGGCTGGTCCGCGGGCCAATTATGGTCCCGTCACCTACCTACAGCGGACGCCGACCCACGCCCGGCAGGAACCACCGAGAGGTGGACACGCTCTCCGACGAGCCCCGCCGGCCGGTCCGCGGCGGGAAATGCGCCCTCTGGCGGACACGCCGTTGTAAATGAATGGGCTTTGGCACTTAGTGCATTTTCGCAAAAGTTGAGCAGTGCTCCGGGCGAAGAGGCCGAATTCTCGCCACTCGCGGCCCACCAGGGAACCAGCGAAGGCGGGTAAGCTTTCAAGAGAGCCCCGCCGGCTGGTCCGCGGGCCAATTATGGTCCCGTAACGTACCGACAGTGGACGCCGACCCACGCCCGGCAAGGACCACCGAGAGGCGGATAACGGCGCACACCGCGAACGGCGGGTGGCGGTCGCTGGGTGGCGGTCGGCTGGTGGCGGTCGGGGGGTGGCGGTCGGGGATGGTGCTTGGGGATGGTGCTTGGGGACCGGTGGCGCCGGAGGCGCACACCGCGAACGGCTGGTGGCGGTCGGCTGGTGGCGGTCGGCTGGTGGCGGTCGGCTGGTGGCGGTCGGGGGGTGGCGGTCGGGGGGTGGCGGTCGGGGATGGTGCTTGGGGATGGTGCTTGGGACCGGTGGCGCCGGAGGCGCACACCGCGAACGGCTGGTGGCGGTCGGCTGGTGGCGGTCGGCTGGTGGCGGTCGGCTGGTGGCAGTCGGCTGGTGGCGGTCGGGGGGTGGCGGTCGGGGGGTGGCGGTCGGGGATGGTGCTTGGGGATGGTGCTTGGGACCGGTGGCGCCGGAGGCGCACACCGCGAACGGCTGGTGGCGGTCGGCTGGTGGCGGTCGGCTGGTGGCAGTCGGCTGGTGGCGGTCGGGGGGTGGCGGTCGGGGGGTGGCGGTCGGGGGGTGGCGCTTGGGGATGGTGGCGGTCGCCTTGTGGCGGTCGGGGGGTGGCGGTCGGGGGGTGGCGCTTGGGGATGGTGGCGGTCGCCTTGTGGCGGTCGGGGGGTGGCGGTCGGGGGTGGCGCTTGGGGATGGTGGCGGTCGCCTTGTGGCGGTCGCCTTGTGGCGGTCGCCTTGTGGCGGTCGGGGGGTGGCGGTCGGGGGGTGGCGCTTGGGGATGGTGGCGGTCGCCTTGTGGCGGTCGGGGGGTGGCGGTCGGGGGGTGGCGGTCGGGGGGTGGCGCTTGGGGATGGTGGCGGTCGCCTTGTGGCGGTCGCCTTGTGGCGGTCGGGGGGTGGCGGTCGGGGGGTGGCGCTTGGGGATGGTGGCGGTCGCCTTGTGGCGGTCGGGGGGTGGCGGTCGGGGGTGGCGCTTGGGGATGGTGGCGGTCGCCTTGTGGCGGTCGGGGGTGGCGCTTGGGGATGGTGGCTGTCGCCTGGTGGCGGTCGGGGGTGGCGCTTGG
>NW_028284135.1:10000-32500 GCF_059516105.1 Syngnathus floridae | reverse complement strand
CTCAGCTTAACGAGACGGCCGTTGCCTCCATCCTTGGATGTTAACATTCGCAGAGTTTCAGCTCCGGGCTAGGGCGGGTGAAGTCGTCTCGAACCACGTGCCTGAAGGCCGCCTCGCGCCGGATGCAGGCCCCGCTCTGTCGTGCGGTGTGACCGTCCAACGCGGGCATCGCTAGATTAGCCGTGGCCACGATCCTTCCACACCGCGAGCCTTTCGCCCTCGGCCGCTCAGTTCGCGGGCCGCTGATCCCGCTCCATCTCTCCGGCCTGTGTTTAAGGAGGCGGCCGGTCCTCCTTCCTTGGATGGACCATTCGCATATTTTTCGCCCGGCCTGTGTTTAAGGAGGCGGCCGGTAACTCCCTTTCTTGGATGAGACCCAACATTCGCATATTTTTCGCCCGGCCTGTGTTTAAGGAGGCGGCCGGTCCTCCCATTCTGCCAGTGTTCCTTGGACTTTGAATATTTCAAAGTCTTTCCGCCCAACATTCGCATATTTTTCGCCCGGCCTGTGTTTAAGGAGGCGGCCGGTCCTCCCATTCTGCCAGTGTTCCTTGGACTTTGAATATTTCAAAGTCTTTCCGCTCCGGGCTAGGGCGGGTGAGGTCGTCTCGAACCACGTGCCTGAAGGCCGCCTCGCGCCGGATGCAGGCCCCGCTCTGTCGTGCGGTGTGACCGTCCAACGCGGGCATCGCTAGATTAGCCGTGGCCACGATCCTTCCACACCGCGAGCCTTTCGCCCTCGGCCGGTGTCGGTCAACGTGTGGGTTTGGGGGGAAGGACGGCTGCCGGGAGCAGACAGCCGTCCCCGGGTGGGGTGTACAGTCCCTTCACCGCGGCCGCCGGGAGCAGACGGCCGTCGAGCGATTCTGCCATTGTTCCTAGGACTTTGTACATTTTAAAGACCCTCCGCGCGGGCCGCTGATCCCGCTCGGTCGCTCCGGCCTGTGTTTAAGGAGGCGGCCGGTCCTCCCATTCTGCCAGTGTTCCTTGGACTTTGAATATTTCAAAGTCTTTCCGCTCCGGGCTAGGGCGGGTGAGGTCGTCTCGAACCACGTGCCTGAAGGCCGCCTCACGCCGGATGCAGGCCCCGCTCTGTCGTGCGGTGTGACCGTCCAACGTGGGCATCGCTAGATTAGCCGTGGCCACGATCCTTCCACACCGCGAGCCTTTCGCCCTCGGCTGATGTTCGGCCAACGTGTGGGGAGGGGGGGAAGGACGGCTGCCGGGAGCAGACAGCCGTCCCCGGGTGGGGTGTACAGTCCCTTCACCGCGGCCGCCGGGAGCAGACGGCCGTCGAGCGATTCTGCCATTGTTCCTAGGACTTTGTACATTTTAAAGACCCTCCGCGCGGGCCGCTGATCCCGCTCCGTCTCTCCGGCCTGTGTTTAAGGAGGCGGCCGGTCCTCCCATTCTGCCATTGTTCCTTGGACTTGTAAAAGTCTTTCCGCTCCGGGCTAGGGCGGGTGAGGTCGTCTCGAACCACGTGCCTGAAGGCCGCCTCGCGCCGGATGCAGGCCCCGCTCTGTCGTGCGGTGTGACCGTCCAACGCGGGCATCGCTAGATTAGCCGTGGCCACGATCCTTCCACACCGCGAGCCTTTCGCCCTCGGCTGATGTTCGGCCAACGTGTGGGGAGGGGGTTATGGACGGCTGCCGGGAGCAGACAGCCGTCCCCGGGAGGGGAGACTTCACGGCGGCCGCCGGGAGCAGACGGCCGTCGAGAGATTCTGCCAGTGTGTTCCTTGGACTTTGAAAAGTCTTTCCGCTCCGGGCTAGGGCGGGTGAGGTCGCCTCGAACCACGTGCCTGAAGGCCGCCTCGCGCCGGATGCAGGCCCCGCTCTGTCGTGCGGTGTGACCGTCCAACGCGGGCATCGCTAGATTAGCCGTGGCCACGATCCTTCCACACCGCGAGCCTTTCGCCCTCGGCCGGTGTTCGCTCAATGCGCGGGCCGCTGATCCCGCTCCATCTCTCCGGCCTGTGTTTAAGGAGGCGGCCGGTCCTCCCATTCTGCCATTGTTCCTTGGACTTGTAAAAGTCTTTCCGCTCCGGGCTAGGGCGGGTGAGGTCGTCTCGAACCACGTGCCTGAAGGCCGCCTCGCGCCGGATGCAGGCCCCGCTCTGTCGTGCGGTGTGACCGTCCAACGCGGGCATCGCTAGATTAGCCGTGGCCACGATCCTTCCACACCGCGAGCCTTTCGCCCTCGGCTGGTGTTCGGCCAACGTGTGGGGAGGGGGTTAAGGACGGCTGCCGGGAGCAGACAGCCGTCCCCGGGAGGGGAGACTTCACGGCGGCCGCCGGGAGCAGACGGCCGTCGAGCGATTCTGCCAGCGTTCCTTGTACTTTGAATATTTCACAGCCGTGCTCGCACTTAGGAAATTTTCGAGCGCTGTGGCACTTAGAAATTTTTCGTCAAGAGAGGCACTTAGACATTTTTCGTCAAGAGAGGCACTTAGAAAATTTTTCTCTCTCTCTCTGTGTGCCTTCCAGGGTGCTGTGCAACCCTGCGTGTTGTGTTCCCACCGAGCAAGGGGCGCTGCTGGCGGCCATGACCAAGCGCTCGGCACCGGGCCCTTTCATTTTGTGGGGTAAATTATGCGCCCCCCATGCTCGTTCTGACTATATTTTGCGAAAGGGGGGTAAATCGTTGATGAGTACGCTGACTAGGGGGACCATTTAGCGTACTCTGGCGCACCTGAAGACCAAAGTTGGTACTGCACCCTCCCCCTGGTACCCCAGCCCCTGGTACCTAAAGAGGGAGAGGCCGAATTTTCGCTTTTTGGGGCCGACCGAGGGAACCAGCCGAGGCGGACACTTTTCGGCTCAAGAGCCGTTGGCACTTAGAAAAAATTCGCACAAGTTGGCAGGGCTACCAGGGGAAGAGGCCGAATTTTCGCTTTTGAAGGCCGACCGCGGGAACCAGCCGAGGCGGACACTTTTCGGCTCAAGAGCCGTTGGCACTTAGAAAATATTTGCCAAACTTGGCTTGACTTCCAGGAGAAGAGGCCGAATTTTCACTTTTGGTGGCCGACCTGGGGAACCAGCCGAGGCGGACACTTTTCGGCTCAAGAGCCGTTGGCACTTAGAAAATATTTGCCAAACTTGGCTTGACTTCCAGGAGAAGAGGCCGAATTTTCACTTTTGGTGGCCGTTATGGGGAACCAGCCGAGGCGGACACTTTTCGGCTCAAGAGCCGTTGGCACTTAGAAAATATTTGCCAAACATGGCTTGACTTCCAGGAGAAGAGGCCGAATTTTCACTTTTGGTGGCCGTTATGGGGAACCAGCCGAGGCGGACACTTTACGCTGGTTGAGTCGTTGGCACTTAGAAAATATTTGCCAAACTTGGCTTGACTTCCAGGAGAAGAGGCCGAATTTTCACTTTTGGTGGCCGACCTGGGGAACCAGCCGAGGCGGACACTTTACGCTGGTTGAGTCGTTGGCACTTAGAAAATATCTGCCAAACTTGGCTTGACTTCCAGGAGAAGAGGCCGAATTTTCACTTTTGGTGACCGACCTGGGGAACCAGCCGAGGCGGACACTTTACGCTGGTTGAGTCGTTGGCACTTAGAAAATATTTGCCAAACTTGGCTTGACTTCCAGGAGAAGAGGCCGAATTTTCACTTTTGGTGGCCGACCTGGGGAACCAGCCGAGGCGGACACTTACGCTGGTTGAGTCGTTGGCACTTAGAAAATATTCGCCAAACTTGGCAAGACTTCCAGGAGAAGAGGCCGAATTTTCACTTTTGGTGGCCGACCTGGGGAACCAGCCGAGGCGGACACTTTACGCTGGTTGAGTCGTTGGCACTTAGAAAATATTTGCCAAACTTGGCTTGACTTCCAGGAGAAGAGGCCGAATTTTCACTTTTCATGGCCGTTATGGGGAACCAGCCGAGGCGGACACTTTGCGCTGGTTGAGTCGTTGGCACTTAGAAAATATTTGCCAAACTTGGCTTGACTTCCAGGAGAAGAGGCCGAATTTTCACTTTTGGTGGCCGTTATGGGGAACCAGCCGAGGCGGACACTTTAGGCTGGTTGAGTCGTTGGCACTCAGAAAATATTCGCCAAACTTGGCCAGACTTCCAGGAGAAGAGGCCGAATTTTCACTTTTGGTGACCGACCTGGGGAACCAGCCGAGGCGGACACTTTACGCTGGTTGAGTCGTTGGCACTTAGAAAATATTTGCCAAACTTGGCTTGACTTCCAGGAGAAGAGGCCGAATTTTCACTTTTGGTGGCCGACCTGGGGAACCAGCCGAGGCGGACACTTTACGCTGGTTGAGTCGTTGGCACTTAGAAAATATTCGCCAAACTTGGCAAGACTTCCAGGAGAAGAGGCCGAATTTTCACTTTTGGTGGCCGACCTGGGGAACCAGCCGAGGCGGACACTTTACGCTGGTTGAGTCGTTGGCACTTAGAAAATATTTGCCAAACTTGGCTTGACTTCCAGGAGAAGAGGCCGAATTTTCACTTTTCATGGCCGTTATGGGGAACCAGCCGAGGCGGACACTTTTCGGCTCAAGAGCCGTTGGCACTTAGAAAATATTTGCCAAACATGGCTTGACTTCCAGGAGAAGAGGCCGAATTTTCACTTTTGGTGGCCGTTATGGGGAACCAGCCGAGGCGGACACTTTACGCTGGTTGAGTCGTTGGCACTTAGAAAATATTTGCCAAACTTGGCTTGACTTCCAGGAGAAGAGGCCGAATTTTCACTTTTGGTGGCCGACCTGGGGAACCAGCCGAGGCGGACACTTTACGCTGGTTGAGTCGTTGGCACTTAGAAAATATTCGCCAAACTTGGCCAGACTTCCAGGAGAAGAGGCCGAATTTTCACTTGTTGTGGCCGTTATGGGGAACCAGCCGAGGCGGACACTTTACGCTGGTTGGGTCGTTGGCACTTAGAAAATATTCGCCAAACTTGGCCAGACTTCCAGGAGAAGAGGCCGAATTTTCACTTGTTGTGGCCGTTATGGGGAACCAGCCGAGGCGGACACTTTACGCTGGTTGGGTCGTTGGCACTTAGAAAATATTCGCCAAACTTGGCCAGACTTCCAGGAGAAGAGGCCGAATTTTCACTTGTTGTGGCCGTTATGGGGAACCAGCCGAGGCGGACACTTTACGCTGGTTGGGTCGTTGGCACTTAGAAAATATTCGCCAAACTTGGCTTGACTTCCAGGAGAAGAGGCCGAATTTTCACTTATGGTGGCCGTTATGGGGAACCAGCCGAGGCGGACACTTTACGCTGGTCGAGTCGTTGGCACTTAGAAAATATTCGCCAAACTTGGCCAGACTTCCAGGAGAAGAGGCCGAATTTTCACTTGTTCTGGCCGACCTGGGGAACCAGACGAGGCGGACACATCACCCCGCAAGTGCCGTTGGCACTTTGAAAATATTCGCCAAACTTGGCCAGACTTCCAGGAGAAGAGGCCGAATTTTCACTTGTTCTGGCCGACCTGGGGAACCAGACGAGGCGGACACATCACCCCGCAAGTGCCGATGGCACTTAGAAAATATTCGCCAAACTTGGCCGGACTTCCAGGAGAAGAGGCCGAATTTTCGCTTTTTCTGGCCGACCTGGGGAACCAGACGAGGCGGACACATCACCCCGCAAGTGCCGTTGGCACTTTGAAAATATTCGCCAAACTTGGCCGGACTTCCAGGAGAAGAGGCCGAATTTTCACTTGTTCTGGCCGACCTGGGGAACCAGACGAGGCGGACACATCACCCCGCAAGTGCCGTTGGCACTTTGAAAATATTCGCCAAACTTGGCCGGACTTCCAGGAGAAGAGGCCGAATTTTCACTTTTTCTGGCCGACCTGGGGAACCAGACGAGGCGGACACATCACCCCGCAAGTGCCGTTGGCACTTTGAAAATATTCGAAACTTCCATCAAACACACATCGGCTTTTTCGCCGTCGCTGTCCGGCCTGGGCACCATCGTGGCTCGGACAGTTCGTGTGCCAGCTTCCGTTGGCACTTAGAACATTTTTCAAAATAAAAATAAACAGTCCTGCACATACGTGCCGACTATATTTTGCGAAAGGGGAGTAAACCGATGAGTACACTAACTAGGGGGACCAACAGACCGTAGTGGTCTCCCCTGGTACCTAAATGCATACCCCTGGTACCTCAGCGACTACCCCTGGTACCTAAATGCGTACCCCTGGTACCTCAGAGAGGCCGAATTTTCACATTCCGTGGCCGAACTAGGGAACCGGACGAGGCGGACACTTTTCCGGGAGAGACCCGATGGCACTTAGAAAATTTTCGCTCAAGTTGGCAGGACTTCCAGAGCAAGAGGCCGAATTTTCACATTATGTGGCCGAACTAGGGAACCGGACGAGTCGGACACTTTTCCGGGCAAGACCCGATGGCACTTAGAAAATATTCGCTCAAGTTGGCAGGACTTCCAGAGCAAGAGGCCGAATTTTCACATTATGTGGCCGAACTAGGGAACCGGACGAGTCGGACACTTTTCCGGGCAAGACCCGATGGCACTTAGAAAATTTTCGCTCAAGTTGGCAGGACTTCCAGAGCAAGAGGCCGAATTTTCACATTATGTGGCCGAACTAGGGAACCGGACGAGTCGGACACTTTTCCGGGCAAGACCCGATGGCACTTAGAAAATATTCGCTCAAGTTGGCAGGACTTCCAGAGCGAGAGGCCGAATTTTCGCTCGTTCGGGCCGACTCGGGGAACCAGCCGAGTCGGACACTTTTCCGGGCAAGACCCGATGGCACTTAGAAAATATTCGCTCAAGTTGGCAGGACTTCCAGGCGAAGAGGCCGAATTTTCACATTATGTGGCCGAACTAGGGAACCAGCCGAGTCGGACACTTTTCCGGGCAAGACCCGATGGCACTTAGAAAATATTCGCTCAAGTTGGCAGGACTTCCAGGCGAAGAGGCCGAATTTTCGCTCGTTCGGGCCGACTCGGGGAACCAGCCGAGTCGGACACTTTTCCGGGCAAGACCCGATGGCACTTAGAAAATATTCGCTCAAGTTGGCAGGACTTCCAGAGCAAGAGGCTGAATTTTCTCTTTCTCTGGCCGACTCGGGGAACCAGCCGAGTCGGACACTTTTCCGGGCAAGACCCGATGGCACTTAGAAAATATTCGCTCAAGTTGGCAGGACTTCCAGAGCAAGAGGCCGAATTTTCACATTCCGTGGCCGACTCGGGGAACCAGCCGAGTCGGACACTTTTCCGGGCAAGACCCGATGGCACTTAGAAAATATTCGCTCAAGTTGGCAGGACTTCCAGAGCAAGAGGTCGAATTTTCGCTCGTTCGGGCCGACTCGGGGAACCAGCCGAGTCGGACACTTTTCCGGGCAAGACCCGATGGCACTTAGAAAATATTCGCTCAAGTTGGCAGGACTTCCAGAGCAAGAGGCCGAATTTTCACATTATGTGGCCGAACTAGGGAACCAGCCGAGTCGGACACTTTTCCGGGCAAGACCCGATGGCACTTAGAAAATATTCGCTCAAGTTGGCAGGACTTCCAGAGCAAGAGGCCGAATTTTCACTCGTTCGGACCGACTCGGGGAACCAGCCGAGTCGGACACTTTTCCGGGCAAGACCCGATGGCACTTAGAAAATATTCGCTCAAGTTGGCAGGACTTCCAGGCGAAGAGGCCGAATTTTCACATTATGTGGCCGAACTAGGGAACCAGCCGAGTCGGACACTTTTCCGGGCAAGACCCGATGGCACTTAGAAAATATTCGCTCAAGTTGGCAGGACTTCCAGGCGAAGAGGCCGAATTTTCGCTCGTTCGGGCCGACTCGGGGAACCAGCCGAGTCGGACACTTTTCCGGGCAAGACCCGATGGCACTTAGAAAATATTCGCTCAAGTTGGCAGGACTTCCAGAGCGAGAGGCCGGATTTTCGCTCGTTCGGGCCGACTCGGGGAACCAGCCGAGTCGGACACTTTTCCGGGCAAGACCCGATGGCACTTAGAAAATATTCGCTCAAGTTGGCAGGACTTCCAGAGCAAGAGGCCGAATTTTCACATTATGTGGCCGAACTAGGGAACCGGACGAGTCGGACACTTTTCCGGGCAAGACCCGATGGCACTTAGAAAATTTTCGCTCAAGTTGGCAGGACTTCCAGAGCAAGAGGCCGAATTTTCACATTATGTGGCCGAACTAGGGAACCGGACGAGTCGGACACTTTTCCGGGCAAGACCCGATGGCACTTAGAAAATATTCGCTCAAGTTGGCAGGACTTCCAGAGCGAGAGGCCGAATTTTCGCTCGTTCGGGCCGACTCGGGGAACCAGCCGAGTCGGACACTTTTCCGGGCAAGACCCGATGGCACTTAGAAAATATTCGCTCAAGTTGGCAGGACTTCCAGGCGAAGAGGCCGAATTTTCACATTATGTGGCCGAACTAGGGAACCAGCCGAGTCGGACACTTTTCCGGGCAAGACCCGATGGCACTTAGAAAATATTCGCTCAAGTTGGCAGGACTTCCAGGCGAAGAGGCCGAATTTTCGCTCGTTCGGGCCGACTCGGGGAACCAGCCGAGTCGGACACTTTTCCGGGCAAGACCCGATGGCACTTAGAAAATATTCGCTCAAGTTGGCAGGACTTCCAGAGCAAGAGGCTGAATTTTCTCTTTCTCTGGCCGACTCGGGGAACCAGCCGAGTCGGACACTTTTCCGGGCAAGACCCGATGGCACTTAGAAAATATTCGCTCAAGTTGGCAGGACTTCCAGAGCAAGAGGTCGAATTTTCGCTCGTTCGGGCCGACTCGGGGAACCAGCCGAGTCGGACACTTTTCCGGGCAAGACCCGATGGCACTTAGAAAATATTCGCTCAAGTTGGCAGGACTTCCAGAGCAAGAGGCCGAATTTTCACATTATGTGGCCGAACTAGGGAACCAGCCGAGTCGGACACTTTTCCGGGCAAGACCCGATGGCACTTAGAAAATATTCGCTCAAGTTGGCAGGACTTCCAGAGCAAGAGGCCGAATTTTCACTCGTTCGGACCGACTCGGGGAACCAGCCGAGTCGGACACTTTTCCGGGCAAGACCCGATGGCACTTAGAAAATATTCGCTCAAGTTGGCAGGACTTCCAGGCGAAGAGGCCGAATTTTCACATTATGTGGCCGAACTAGGGAACCAGCCGAGTCGGACACTTTTCCGGGCAAGACCCGATGGCACTTAGAAAATATTCGCTCAAGTTGGCAGGACTTCCAGAGCAAGAGGCTGAATTTTCACTTTTTCTGGCCGACTCGGGGAACCAGCCGAGTCGGACACTTTTCCGGGCAAGACCCGATGGCACTTAGAAAATATTCGCTAAAGTTGGCAGGACTTCCAGAGCAAGAGGCCGAATTTTCGCTCGTTCGGACCGACTCGGGGAACCAGCCGAGTCGGACACGTTACGGCCGAACAGCCGTTGGCACTTAGAAAATATTCGCTCAAGTTGGCAGGACTTCCAGAGCGAGAGGCCGAATTTTCGCTCGTTCGGGCCGACTCGGGGAACCAGCCGAGTCGGACACTTTTCCGGGCAAGACCCGATGGCACTTAGAAAATATTCGCTCAAGTTGGCAGGACTTCCAGAGCGAGAGGCCGAATTTTCGCTCGTTCGGGCAGACTCGGGGAACCAGCCGAGTCGGACACATTACGGCCGAACACCCGTTGGCACTTAGAAAATATTAGCTCAAGTCGGCCGGACTTCCAGGCGAAGAGGCCGAATTTTCACTTTTTCTGGCCGACTCGGGGAACCAGCCGAGTCGGACACATTTCGGCGTAACACCCGTTGGCACTTAGAAAATATTCGCCCAAGTCGGCCGGACTTCCAGGCGAAGAGGCCGAATTTTCGCTCGTTCGGGCCGACCGGAGGAACCAGCCGAGTCGGACACATTACGGTGTAACACCCGTTGGCACTTAGAAAATATTCGCCAAAGTTCGTTGGACCTCCAGGCGAAGAGGCCGAATTTTCGCTCGTTCGGGCCGACTCGGGGCACCAGCCGAGTCGGACACATTACGGCCGAACACCCGTTGGCACTTAGAAAATATTCGCCAAAGTTCGTCGGACTTCCAGGCGAAGAGGCCGAATTTTCGCTCGTTCGGGCCGACTCGGGGAACCAGCCGAGTCGGACACATTTCGGCGCAACACCCGTTGGCACTTAGAAAATATTCGCCAAAGTTCGTCGGACTTCCAGGCGAAGAGGCCGAATTTTCGCTCGTTCGGGCCGACTCGGGGAACCAGCCGAGTCGGACACATTTCGGCGCAACACCCGTTGGCACTTAGAAAATATTCGCCAAAGTCGGCCGGACTTCCAGGCGAAGAGGCCGAATTTTCGCTCGTTCGGGCCGACTCGGGGAACCAGCCGAGTCGGACACATTTCGGCGCAACACCCGTTGGCACTTAGAAAATATTCGCCAAAGTCGGCCGGACTTCCAGGCGAAGAGGCCGAATTTTCGCTCGTTCGGGCCGACTCGGGGAACCAGCCGAGTCGGACACATTTCGGCGCAACACCCGTTGGCACTTAGAAAATATTCGCCAAAGTTCGTCGGACCTCCAGAGCGAGAGGCCGAATTTTCACTTTTTCTGGCCGACCGGAGAACCAGCCGAGGCGGACACATCACGCCGCTTTTGCCGTTGGCATATTCGAAACTTCCAGAATCGGCTTTTTCGCCGTCGCTGTCCGGCCTGGGCACCATCGTGGCTCGGACACGTCGTGTGCCAGCGTCCGCTGGCACTTAGAAAATTTTTCAAAATAAAAATAAACAGTCCTGCACATACGTGCCCACTATATTTTGCGAAAGGGGAGTAAACCGTCGATGAGTACGCTGACTAGTGGGACCAACCATCGCGCTCTGGCGCACCTGAAGACCAAAGTTGGTACTGCACCCTACCCCTGGTACCCAAACGGGGTAGAGGCCGATTTTTCGCATTTGGCGGCCGACCTAGGGAACCAGAAGAGGCGGACACTTTTCCGAGCAAGTGCCGATGGCACTTCCAGAGCGAGAGGCCGAATAATCGTAATTTGTGGCCGACTTGGGAACCAGCGAAGGCGGATAGGAAGTGGAGCGGGTCCCGCCGGCTGGTCCGCGGGCCAATTGCGGTCCCGCGAGTTAGCGATCGCGGTCCGGAATTCTAGCCGACTTGGGAACCAGCGAAGGCGGATAGGAAGTGGATTGGGTCCCGCCGGCTGGTCCGCGGGCCAATTGCGGTCCCGCGAGTTAGCGATTGCGGTCCGGAATTCTAGCCGACTTGGGAACCAGCGAAGGCGGATAGGAAGTCAAGTGGGTCCCGCCGGCTGGTCCGCGGGCCAATTGCGGTCCCGCGAGTTAGCGATCGCGGTCCGGAATTCTAGCCGACTTGGGAACCAGCGAAGGCGGATAGGAAGTCAAGCGGGTCCCGCCGGCTGGTCCGCGGGCCAATTGCGGTCCCGCGAGTTAGCGATCGCGGTCCGGAATTCTAGCCGGCCGGGGACCACCGCGAGGCGGATGGGTGGTCACCGAGGTCCCGCCGGCTGGTCCGCGGGCCATTTAGGGTCCCGCGAGTTACCGATCGCGGTCCGGAATTCTACCCGGCCAGGGACCACCGCGAGGCGGATGGGTGGTCACCGAGGTACCGCCGGCTGGTCCGCGGGCCATTTAGGGTCCCGCGAGGTACCGATCGCGGTCCGGAATTCTACCCGGCCAGGGACCACCGCGAGGCGGATGGGTCTTCACCGAGGTCCCGCCGGCTGGTCCGCGGGCCATTTAGGGTCCCGCGAGTTACCGATCGCGGTCCGGAATTCTACCCGGCCGGGGACCACCGCGAGGCGGATGGGTGGTCACCGAGGTCCCGCCGGCTGGTCCGCGGGCCATTTAGGGTCCCGCGAGGTACCGATCGCGGTCCGGAATTCTACCCGGCTGGGGACCACCGCGAGGCGGATGGGTCTTCACCGAGGTCCCGCCGGCTGGTCCGCGGGCCATTTAGGGTCCCGCGAGTTACCGATCGCGGTCCGGAATTCTACCCGGCCGGGGACCACCGCGAGGCGGATGGGTGGTCACCGAGGTCCCGCCGGCTGGTCCGCGGGCCATTTAGGGTCCCGCGAGGTACCGATCGCGGTCCGGAATTCTACCCGGCTGGGGACCACCGCGAGGCGGATGGGTCTTCACCGAGGTCCCGCCGGCTGGTCCGCGGGCCATTTAGGGTCCCGCGAGTTACCGATCGCGGTCCGGAATTCTAGCCGGCCGGGGACCACCGCGAGGCGGATGGGTCTTCACCGAGGTCCCGCCGGCTGGTCCGCGGGCCATTTAGGGTCCCGCGAGGTACCGATCGCGGTCCGGAATTCTAGCCGGCCAGGGACCACCGCGAGGCGGATGGGTCTTCACCGAGGTCCCGCCGGATGGTCCGCGGGCCATTTAGGGTCCCGCAAATTACCGATCGCGGTCCGGAATTCTAGCCGGCAAGGGACCACCGCGAGGCGGATGGGTGGTCACCGAGGTCCCGCCGGCTGGTCCGCGGGCCATTTAGGGTCCCGCGAATTACCGATCGCGGTCCGGAATCCACGCCGGCCAGGGACCACCGCGAGGCGGATGGGTCTTCACCGAGGTCCCGCCGGCTGGTCCGCGGGCCATTTAGGGTCCCGCGAATTACCGATCGCGGTCCGGAATTCTAGCCGGCCGGGGACCACCGCGAGGCGGATGGGTGGTCACCGAGGTCCCGCCGGCTGGTCCGCGGGCCAATTGCGGTCCCGCGAGTTAGCGATCGCGGTCCGGAATTCTACCCGGCCAGGGACCACCGCGAGGCGGATGGGTGGTCACCGAGGTACCGCCGGCTGGTCCGCGGGCCATTTAGGGTCCCGCGAGGTACCGATCGCGGTCCGGAATTCTACCCGGCCAGGGACCACCGCGAGGCGGATGGGTGGTCACCGAGGTCCCGCCGGCTGGTCCGCGGGCCATTTAGGGTCCCGCGAGTTACCGATCGCGGTCCGGAATTCTACCCGGCCGGGGACCACCGCGAGGCGGATGGGTGGTCACCGAGGTCCCGCCGGCTGGTCCGCGGGCCATTTAGGGTCCCGCGAGGTACCGATCGCGGTCCGGAATTCTACCCGGCTGGGGACCACCGCGAGGCGGATGGGTCTTCACCGAGGTCCCGCCGGCTGGTCCGCGGGCCATTTAGGGTCCCGCGAGTTACCGATCGCGGTCCGGAATTCTACCCGGCCGGGGACCACCGCGAGGCGGATGGGTGGTCACCGAGGTCCCGCCGGCTGGTCCGCGGGCCATTTAGGGTCCCGCGAGGTACCGATCGCGGTCCGGAATTCTACCCGGCCGGGGACCACCGCGAGGCGGATGGGTCTTCACCGAGGTCCCGCCGGCTGGTCCGCGGGCCATTTAGGGTCCCGCGAGTTACCGATCGCGGTCCGGAATTCTAGCCGGCCGGGGACCACCGCGAGGCGGATGGGTCTTCACCGAGGTCCCGCCGGCTGGTCCGCGGGCCATTTAGGGTCCCGCGAGGTACCGATCGCGGTCCGGAATTCTAGCCGGCCAGGGACCACCGCGAGGCGGATGGGTCTTCACCGAGGTCCCGCCGGATGGTCCGCGGGCCATTTAGGGTCCCGCGAGGTACCGATCGCGGTCCGGAATTCTAGCCGGCAAGGGACCACCGCGAGGCGGATGGGTGGTCACCGAGGTCCCGCCGGCTGGTCCGCGGGCCATTTAGGGTCCCGCGAATTACCGATCGCGGTCCGGAATCCACGCCGGCCAGGGACCACCGCGAGGCGGATGGGTCTTCACCGAGGTCCCGCCGGCTGGTCCGCGGGCCATTTAGGGTCCCGCGAATTACCGATCGCGGTCCGGAATTCTAGCCGGCCGGGGACCACCGCGAGGCGGATGGGTGGTCACCGAGGTCCCGCCGGCTGGTCCGCGGGCCAATTGCGGTCCCGCGAGTTAGCGATCGCGGTCCGGAATTCTACCCGGCCGGGGACCACCGCGAGGCGGATGGGTGGTCACCGACGTCCCGCCGGCTGGTCCGCGGGCCAATTGCGGTCCCGCGAGTTACCGATCGCGGTCCGGAATTCTACCCGGCCGGGGACCACCGCGAGGCGGATGGGTGGTCACCGAGGTCCCGCCGGCTGGTCCGCGGGCCATTTAGGGTCCCGCGAGTTACCGATCGCGGCCCGGAATTCTACCCGGCCGGGGACCACCGCGAGGCGGATGGGTCTTCACCGAGCTCCCGCCGGGTGGTCCGCGGGCCATTTAGGGTCCCGCGAGGTACCGATCGCGGTCCGGAATTCTACCCGGCCGGGGACCACCGCGAGGCGGATGGGTGGTCACCGAGGTCCCGCCGGCTGGTCCGCGGGCCATTTAGGGTCCCGCGAGTTACCGATCGCGGCCCGGAATTCTACGCGGCCGGGGACCACCGCGAGGCGGATGGGTCTTCACCGAGGTCCCGCCGGCTGGTCCGCGGGCCATTTAGGGTCCCGCGAGGTACCGATCGCGGTCCGGAATTCTACCCGGCCGGGGACCACCGCGAGGCGGATGGGTCTTCACCGAGGTCCCGCCGGCTGGTCCGCGGGCCATTTAGGGTCCCGCGAGGTACCGATCGCGGTCCGGAATTCTACCCGGCCGGGGACCACCGCGAGGCGGATGGGTCTTCACCGAGGTCCCGCCGGCTGGTCCGCGGGCCATTTAGGGTCCCGCGAGGTACCGATCGCGGTCCGGAATTCTACCCGGCCAGGGACCACCGCGAGGCGGATGGGTCTTCACCGAGGTCCCGCCGGCTGGTCCGCGGGCCATTTAGGGTCCCGCGAGGTACCGATCGCGGTCCGGAATTCTACCCGGCCAGGGACCACCGCGAGGCGGATGGGTCTTCCCCGAGGTCCCGCCGGCTGGTCCGCGGGCCATTTAGGGTCCCGCGAGGTACCGATCGCGGTCCGGAATTCTACCCGGCCAGGGACCACCGCGAGGCGGATGGGTCTTCACCGAGGTCCCGCCGGCTGGTCCGCGGGCCATTTAGGGTCCCGCGAGGTACCGATCGCGGTCCGGAATTCTACCCGGCCGGGGACCACCGCGAGGCGGATGGGTGGTCACCGAGGTCCCGCCGGCTGGTCCGCGGGCCATTTAGGGTCCCGCGAGTTAGCGATCGCGGCCCGGAATTCTAGCCGGCCGGGGACCACCGCGAGGCGGATAGGTCTTCACCGAGGTCCCGCCGGCTGGTCCGCGGGCCATTTAGGGTCCCGCGAGGTACCGATCGCGGTCCGGAATTCTACCCGGCCGGGGACCACCGCGAGGCGGATGGGTGGTCACCGAGGTCCCGCCGGCTGGTCCGCGGGCCATTTAGGGTCCCGCGAGTTCGCGGTCGCGGTCCGGAATTCTAGCCGGCCGGGGACCACCGCGAGGCGGATGGGTGGTCACCGAGGTCCCGCCGGCTGGTCCGCGGGCCATTTAGGGTCCCGCGAGGTACCGATCGCGGCCCGGAATTCTAGCCGGCCGGGGACCACCGCGAGGCGGATGGGTCTTCACCGAGGTCCCGCCGGCTGGTCCGCGGGCCATTTAGGGTCCCGCGAGTTAGCGATCGCGGTCCGGAATTCTAGCCGGCCGGGAACCACCGCGAGGCGGATGGGTGCTCACCGAGGTCCCGCCGGCTGGTCCGCGGGCCATTTAGGGTCCCGCGAGGTACCGATCGCGGTCCGGAATTCTACCCGGCCAGGGACCACCGCGAGGCGGATGGGTGGTCACCGAGGTCCCGCCGGCTGGTCCGCGGGCCATTTAGGGTCCCGCGAGTTAGCGATCGCGGTCCGGAATTCTAGCCGGCCCGGAGCCACCCAGAGGCCGTGCACACGCGCCGGGTGGCCGGAAATACCTCCAGCCGAGCGGACATGCACTTTGTAAGCACCTTGGACGAGATGGCTGAGCCTTACTCGACTTCCAGCACCCCGGCTAAGCGTTCTCCACGGCCCGCTGTGCTTCCAGAAGACCTCCAGCCGGTCCTCATGGTGCTTTACTCCTCACTCTCTAAGCCGGCCCAGGCTTCCAGCACCCCGGCTAAGCGTTCTCCACGGCCCGCTGTGCTTCCAGAAGACCTCCAGACGGTCCTCATGGTGCTTTACTCCTCACTCTTTAAGCCGAACGAGGCTTCCAGCACCCCGGCTAAGCATTTTACGCGGCCCGCCGAGCCTCCACAGCACTTCCAGCCGGTTCCACGGCTGCTTTCCTCCTCACTGTTTAAGCCGAACGAGGCTTCCAGAGCCCCGGCTAAGCGTTTTGCGCGGCCCGCTGAGCTTCCAGAGCACCTCCAGCCGGTTCCCCGGCTGCTTTCCTCCTCACTTTCTAAGCCGCCCGAGGCTTCCAGAGCCCCGGCTAAGCGTTCTCCACGTCCCGTTGATCTCCCCGGAGGTCGTAACGGGGAATTACCTCCCTCCAGCGGACACGGCGGGTAAATACGCCACCTCTCGCACTTAGCGCACACACCCGTTGCTGCGCGTCCGGTGGCACTTTGAGCGGCCAAACGGCGGGAGTAACAGTCACTCTCTTAAGTTAGGCTCATTTGACATTTTCTTGAACGGTTCGTGGATAAATATGTGATATATACTACATATGATCGCATTTATAGTCAAATCTTTTCAAAATGTCATTCTCCGGGTGCATTCCTCCTCGCTTCTTAAGCCGAACGAGGCTTCCAGAGCCCCGGTTAAGCGTTTTACGTGGCCCGCCGAGCCTCCACAGCACCTCCAGCCGGTTCTCCGGGTGCTCCCATCCTCACTGTTTAAGCCGAACGAGGCTTCCAGAGCCCCGGCTAAGCGTTTTACGCGGCCCGCTGAACTTCCACAGCACCTCCAGCCGGTTCTCCGGGTGCTCCCATCCTCACTGTTTAAGCCGAACGAGGCTTCCAGAGCCCCGGCTAAGCGTTTTACGCGGCCCGCTGAGCTTCCACCGCACCTCCAGCCGGTTCCCCGGCTGCTTTCCTCCTCACTGTTTAAGCCGAACGAGGCTTCCAGAGCCCCGGCTAAGCGTTTTGCGCGGCTCGCCGAACTTCCACAGCACCTCCAGCCGGTCCTCGGGGTGCTTTCTTCCCAACTATTGACGCCCGAGGAGGCTTCCAGCACCCCGGCTAAGCGTTCTCCGCGTCCCGCTGATCTTCCCGGAGCTTGTAACGGGGAAATACCTCCCTCTAGCGGACACGGCGGGTAAATACGCCACCTCTCGCACTTAGCGCACACACCCGTTGCTGCGCGTCTGATGGCACTTTGAGCGGCCAAACGGCGGGAGTAACTGTCACTCTCTTAAGGTAGGCTCACTTGAGATTTTTTTAACCGTCCGCGGAGGCGACCGGGACCACCGGGACAGCCGGGAGGCCGTGCGCGCGGGCCAAGTGGCCGAAAATAGCTCCAGGCCGACCGGATCGGCTAGTTGTAGGCACCGCGGATGAGATCGCGGAGCATTATTCGACTTCCAGCGGCCCGTGCGCTCACGCACGCCGCCCGGCACCTCCGGGAGGCCGTGCGCATGCGCAAGTTGCCGAAAATAGCTCCTAGCCGACCGGATCGGCTGTTTGTGAGCACCGCGGATGAGATCGCGGAGCTTCATCCGACTTCCAGCGGCCGGTGCGCTCGCGCACTCCACCCGGCACCTCCGGGAGGCCGTGCGCGCGCGCCAAGTGGCCCAAAATAGCTCCAGCCCAGCGGATCTGCACTCCGCGGATGAGATCGCGGAGCTTTTTTCGACTTCCAGCGGCCGGCGCGCACGACGAGCGGACCCGGTGACGGTCCAGCTCCACCCGGTACCTCGCACGGCCCGCTTCTCCCCCCCGCGCGGACTTCCGAGCGCTCGGGGAGACGTTCGGAAGCCGCCGGTGACGTTGGAGCGGGGAAATACCTCCCTCCAGCGGACACGGCGAGTAAATACACCTTCGGCCAAACGGCGGGAGTAACTATGACTCTCTTAAGGTAGCGGCACTCGACATCTTTTTCACGGTTCGTGGACGACCCGGCCGGTTCTCGGGGGTGCTTTTTCTCCTAACTCTTGACCCCCGAGGAGGCTTCCAGAGCCCCGGCTAAGCGTTTTACGCGGCCCGCTGAACTTCCACAGCACCTCCAGCCGGTTCTCCGGGTGCTCCCATCCTCACTGTTTAAGCCGAACGAGGCTTCCAGAGCCCCGGCTAAGCGTTTTACGCGGCCCGCCGAGCTTCCACAGCACCTCCAGCCGGTTCTCATGATGCATTCCTCCTCACTTTCTAAGCCGAACGAGGCTTCCAGAGCCTCGGCTAAGCGTTTTACGCGGCCCGCTGAGCTTCCACAGCACCTCCAGCCGGTTCCCCGGGTGCTTTCCTCCTCACTATTTAAGCCGAACGAGGCTTCCAGAGCCTCGGCGAAGCGTTTTACGCGGCCCGCTGGACTTCCAGAGCACCTCCAGCCGGTTCCCCGGGTGCTTTCCTTCTCACTGTTTAAGCCGAACTAGGCTTCCAGAGCCCCGGCTAAGCGTTTTACGCGGCCCGCCGAGCCTCCACAGCACTTCCAGGCGGTTCTCCGGGTGCTTCACTCCTCACTCTTTAAGCCGAACGAGGCTTCCAGAGCCCCGGCTAAGCGTTTTACGCGGCCCGCTGAGCTTCCACCGCACCTCCAGCCGGTTCCCCGAGTGCTTTACTCCTCACTTTCTAAGCCGAACGAGGCTTCCAGAGCCCCGGCTAAGCGTTCTCCGCGTCCCGCTGATCTTCCCGGAGCTTGTAACGGGGAAATACCTCCCTCTAGCGGACACGGCGGGTAAATACGCCACCTCTCGCACTTAGCGCACACTCGCGTTGCTGCGCGTCTGATGGCACTTTGAGCGGCCAAACGGCGGGAGTAACTGTCACTCTCTTATGGTAGGCTCACTTGAGATTTTTTTAACCGTCCGCGGAGGCTACCGGGACCACCGGGACAGCCGGGAGGCCGTGCGCGCGGGCCAAGTGGCCGAAAATAGCTCCAAGCCCAGCGGATCGGCTGTTTGCAAGCACCGCGGATGAGATCGCGGAGCTTTATCCGACTTCCAGCGGCCGGTGCGCTCGCGCACTCCACCCGGCACCTCCGGGAGGCCGTGCGCGCGCGCCAAGTGGCCCAAAATAGCTCCAGCCCAGCGGATCGGCTCTTTACAAGCACCGCGGATGAGATCGCGGAGCATTATTCGACTTCCAGCGGCCCGTGCGCTCACGCACTCCACCCGGCACCTCCGGGAGGCCGTGCGCGCGCGCCAAGTGGCCGAAAATAGCTCCAAGACGACCGGATCGGCTGTTTACAAGCTCCGCGGATGAGATCGCGGAGCTTTATGCGACTTCCAGCGGCCGGTGCGCTCGCGCACTCCACCCGGCACCTCCGGGAGGCCGTGCGCGCGCGCCAAGTGGCCCAAAATAGCTCCAGCCCAGCGGATCTGCACTTTACAAGCTCCGCGGATGAGATCGCGGAGCTTCATTCGACTTCCAGCGGCCGGTGCGCTCGCGCACTCCACGCGGCACCATCCGGGAGGCCGTGCGCGCGCGCCAAGTGGCCCAAAATAGCTCCAGCCCAGCGGATCGGCTGTTTACAAGCACCGCGGATGAGATCGCGGAGCTTTATTCGACTTCCAGCGGCCGGCGCGCACGACGAGCGGACCAGGTGACGGTCCAGCTCCACACGGTACCTCGCACGGCCCGCTTCTCCCCCCCGCGCGGACTTCCGAGCGCTCGGAGAGACGTTCGGAAGCCGCCGGTGACGTTGGAGCGGGGAAATACCTCCCTCCAGCGGACACGGCGAGTAAATACACCTTCGGCCAAACGGCGGGAGTAACTATGACTCTCTTAAGGTAGCGGCACTCGACATCTTTTTCACGGTTCGTGGAGGACCCGGCCGGTTCTCGGGGGTGCTTTTTCTCCTAACTCTCGACGCCCGAGGAGGCTTCCAGAGCCCCGGCTAAGCGTTTTCCGCTGGCCGATGAGCTTCCAGAGCACCTCCAGCCGGTTCTCATGGGGCTTTCCTCCTAACTCTTGAAGCCCGAGGAGGCTTCCAGAGCCCCGGCTAAGCGTTTTACGCGGCCCGCCGAGCTTCCACAGCACCTCCAGCCGGTTCTCATGATGCATTCCTCCTCACTTTCTAAGCCGAACGAGGCTTCCAGAGCCCCGGCTAAGCGTTTTACGCGGCCCGCCGAGCTTCCACAGCACCTCCAGCCGGTTCTCATGATGCATTCCTCCTCACTTTCTAAGCCGAACGCGGCTTCCAGAGCCCCGGCTAAGCGTTTTACGCGGCCCGCTGGACTTCCACAGCACCTCCAGCCGGTTCCCCGAGTGCTTTCCACCTCACTTTCTAAGCCGAACGAGGCTCCAAGCGCCCCGGCTAAGCGTTCTCCGCGTCCCGGTGATCTTCCCGGAGGTCGTAACGGGGAAATACCTCCCTCCAGCGGACACGGAGAGAAATTACACCGCCTCTCGCACACAGGCGGGTAAACGGCGGGAGTAACTATGACTCTCTTAAGGTAGCCTGACTTGACATCTGTTTAACGGTTCGTGGATAAATACATGATATATACAACTTATGCTCGCATTTACAGCCAAATAATATAAAGTGAGCATTCGGTTATAAACATTGTATTCATAATGTTTATAGGTGATGTTAATATTTATATATTTAATGTTTATAGGTGATGTTAATATTTATATATTTAATGTTTATAGGTGATGTTAATATTTATATATTTATTTTGTACATCATGTTATGGTTGTACGACACTTGCTATAGGATCATGATGTGATCATATCGGCGGGAGTCGGCCCGGGCTCCGGGTGAAGAGGCCGAATTCTCGACACTCGCGGCCGACCGGGGAACCAGCAGAGGCGGACGCATCGCGGTGCGAGAGCCCTTGGCACTTAGAAAAAATTTGGCAAAAGTCGCTCCGGGCTCCGGGTGGAGAGGCCGAATTATCGCCACTCGCGGCCGACCGGGGAACCAGCAGAGGCGGACGCATCGCGGCGCGAGAGCCCTTGGCACTTAGAAAAAAAATGGCAAAAGTCGCTCCGGGCTCCGGGTGAAGAGGCCGAATTCTCGCCACTCGCGGCCGACCGGGGAACCAGCGAAGGCGGGTAAGCTTTCTAGGGAGCCCCGCCGGCTGGTCCGCGGGCCGAACGTGGTCCCGTAAAGTACCGACAGCGGACGCCGACCCACGCCCGGTAAGAACCACCGAGAGGCGGACACGCTCTCCGACGAGCCCCGCCGGCCGTTCCGCGGCGGGAAATGCGCCCTCTGGCGGACACGCCGTTGTAAATGAATGGGCTTTGGCACTTAGTGCATTTTCGCAAAAGTTGAGCCGCGCTCCGGGCGAAGAGGCCGAATTCTCGCTACTCGCGGCCGACCGGGGAACCAGCGAAGGCGGGTAAGCTTTCAAGAGAGCCCCGCCGGCTGGTCCGCGGGCCGAACGTGGTCCCGTAAAGTACCGACAGCGGACGGCGACCCACGCCCGGCAGGAACCACCGAGAGGCGGACACGCTCTCCGACGAGCCCCGCCGGCCGGTCCGCGGCGGGAAATGCGCCCTCTGGCGGACACGCCGTTGTAAATGAATGGGCTTTGGCACTTAGTGCATTTTCGCAAAAGTTGAGCCGCGCTCCGGGCGAAGAGGCCGAATTCTCGCCACTCGTGGCCGACCAGGGAACCAGCGAAGGCGGGTAAGCTTTCAAGAGAGCCCCGCCGGCTGGTCCGCGGGCCGATTATGGTCCCGTCACCCACCGACAGCGGACGCCGACCCACGCCCGGCAAGGAACCACCCAGAGGCGGACACGCTCTCCGACGAGCCCCGCCGTCCGGTCCGCGGCGGGAAATGCGCCCTCTGGCGGACACGCCGTTGTAAATGAATGGGCTTTGGCACTTAGTGCATTTTCGCAAATGTCGCTCCGCGCTCCGGGCGAAGAGGCCGAATTCTCGCCACTCGTGGCCGACCAGGGAACCAGCGAAGGCGGGTAAGCTCTCAAGAGAGCCCCGCCGGCTGGTCCGCGGGCCGATTGCGGTCCCGTAAAGTACCGACAGCGGACGCCGACCCACGCCCGGCAAGGACCACCGAGAGGCGGATACGCTCTCCGACGAGCCCCGCCGGCCGGTCCGCGGCGGGAAACGCGCCCTCTGGCGGACACGCCGTTGTAAATGAATGGGCTTTGGCACTTAGTGCATTTTCGCTTAAGTTGAGCCGCGCTCCGGGCGAAGAGGCCGAATTATCGCTACTCGTGGCCGACCGGGGAACCAGCGAAGGCGGGTGGGCTTTTCCATAGAGCCCCGCCGGCTGGTCCGCGGGCCAATTATGGTCCCGTCACCTACCGACAGCGGACGCCGATCCACGCCCGGCAAGGACCACCCAGAGGCGGATAACGGCGCACACCGCGAACGGCGGGTGGCGGTCGCTGGGTGGCGGTCGGCTGGTGGCGGTCGGGGGGTGGCGGTCGGGGATGGTGCTTGGGGATGGTGCTTGGGGACCGGTGGCGCCGGAGGCGCACACCGCGAACGGCTGGTGGCGGTCGCCTGGTGGCGGTCGGCTGGTGGCGGTCGGCTGGTGGCGGTCGGGGGGTGGCGGTCGG
>NW_028284134.1:72500-77828 GCF_059516105.1 Syngnathus floridae | reverse complement strand
CGCGGCCCGCTGAACTTCCAGAGCACCTCCAGCCGCTTCTCCGGGTGCTTTTCTCCTCACTTTCTAAGCCGCCCGAGGCTTCCAGAGCCCCGGCTAAGCGTTCTCCGCGTCCCGCTGATCTTCCCGGAGCTTGTAACGGGGAAATACCTCCCTCTAGCGGACACGGCGGGTAAATACGCCACCTCTCGCACTTAGCGCACACTCGCGTTGCTGCGCGTCCGGTGGCACTCTGAGCGGCCAAACGGCGGGAGTAACAGTCACTCTCTTAAGGTAGGCTCACTTGAGATTTTTTTAACCGCCCGCGGAGGCGACCGGGACCACCGGGACAGCCGGGAGGCCGTGCGCGCGGGCCAAGTGGCCGAAAATAGCTCCAGGCCGACCGGATCGGCTAGTTGTAAGCACCGCGGATGAGATCGCGGAGCATTATTCGACTTCCAGCGGCCGGTGCGCTTACGCACGCCGCCCGGAACCTCCGGGAGGCCGTGCGCATGCGCAAGTGGCCGAAAATAGCTCCAGCCCAGCGGATCTGCACTTTACAAGCTCCGCGGATGAGATCGCGGAGCTTTATCCGACTTCCAGCGGCCGGTGCGCTCGCGCACTCCACCCGGCACCTCCGGGAGGCCGTGCGCATGCGCAAGTGGCCGAAAATAGCTCCAGCCCAGCGGATCTGCACTTTACAAGCTCCGCGGATGAGATCGCGGAGCTTTATCCGACTTCCAGCGGCCGGTGCGCTCGCGCACTCCACCCGGCACCTCCGGGAGGCCGTGCGCGCGCGCCAAGTGGCCCAAAATAGCTCCAGCCCAGCGGATCTGCACTTTACAAGCACCGCGGATGAGATCGCGGAGCTTTGTTCGACTTCCAGCGGCCGGCGCGCCCGACGAGCGGACCAGGTGACGGTCCAGCTCCACCCGGTACCTCGCACGGCCCGCTTCTCCCCCCCCCGCGCGGACTTCCGAGCGCTCGGGGAGACGTTCGGAAGCCGCCGGTGACGTTGGAGCGGGGAAATACCTCCCTCCAGCGGACACGGCGAGTAAATACACCTTCGGCCAAACGGCGGGAGTAACTATGACTCTCTTAAGGTAGCGGCACTCGACATCTTTTTAGCGGTTCGTGGACGACCCGGCCGGTTCTCGGGGGTGCTTTTTCTCCTAACTCTCGACGCCCGAGGAGGCTTCCAGAGCCCCGGCTAAGCGTTTTACGCGGCCCGCTGAACTTCCAAAGCACCTCCAGCCGGTTCCCCGGCTGCTTTCCTCCTCACTTTCTAAGCCGCCCGAGGCTTCCAGAGCCCCGGCTAAGCGTTTTACGCGGCCCGCTGAGCTTCCACAGCACCTCCAGCCGGTTCTCATGAGGCTTTCCTCCTAACTCTTGACGCCCGAGGAGGCTTCCAGAGCCTCGGATAAGCGTTTTACGCGGCCCGCTGAGCTTCCACAGCACCTCCAGCCGGTTCTCATGATGCATTCCTCCTCACTCTTTAAGCCGAACGAGGCTTCCAGAGCCTCGGCTAAGCGTTTTACGCGGCCCGCTGGACTTCCACAGCACCCCCAGCCGGTTCTTATGATGCTTTCCTCCTAACTCTTGACGCCCGAGGAGGCTTCCAGCACCCCGGCTAAGCGTTTTACGCGGCCCGCCGAGCTTCCACAGCACCTCCAGCCGGTTCTCATGAGGCTTTCCTCCTAACTCTTGACGCCCGAGGAGGCTTCCAGAGCCTCGGCTAAGCGTTTTACGCAGCCCACTGAGCTTCCACAGCACCTCCAGCCGGTTCCCCCAGTACTTTCCTCCTCACTCTTTAAGCCGAACGAGGCTTCCAGAGCCCCGGCTAAGCGTTTTACGCGGCCCGCTGGACTTCCAGAGCACCCCCAGCCGGCCCTCACAATGCTTTCCTCCTAACTCTTGACGCCCGAGGAGGCTTCCAGAGCCCCGGCTAAACGTTTTACGCGGTCCGCTGAACTTCCAGAGCACCTCCAGCCGGTTCCCCGGCTGCTTTCCTCCTCGCTTTATAAGCCGAACGAGGCTTCCAGAGCCCCGGCTAAGCGTTTTACGCGGCCCGCTGAGCTTCCGGAGCACTTCCAGCCGGTTCCCCGGGTGCTTTCCTCCTCACTGTTTAAGCCGAACGAGGCTTCCAGAGCCCCGGCTAAGCGTTTTACGCGGGCCGCTGAGCTTCCAGAGCACCTCCAGCCGGTTCCCCGAGTGCTTTCCACCTCACTTTCTAAGCCGAACGAGGCTCCCAGCACCCCGGCTAAGCGTTCTCCGCGTCCCGCTGATCTTCCCGGAGCTTGTAACGGGGAAATACCTCCCTCTAGCGGACACGGCGGGTAAATACGCCACCTCTCGCACTTAGCGCACACACCCGTTGCTGCGCGTCCGGTGGCACTTTGAGCGGCCAAACGGCGGGAGTAACTGTCACTCTCTTAAGGTAGGCCCACTTGAGATTTTTTTAACCGTCCGCGGAGGCGACCGGGACCACCGGGACAGCCGGGAGGCCGTGCGCGCGGGCCAAGTGGCCGAAAATAGCTCCAGGCCGACCGGATCGGCTAGTTGTAAGCACCGCGGATGAGATCGCGGAGCATTATTCGACTTCCAGCGGCCGGTGCGCTCGCGCACTCCACCCGGCACGCCGCCCGGAACCTCCGGGAGGCCGTGCGCGCGCGCCAAGTGGCCGAAAATAGCTCCAGGCCGACCGGATCGGCTAGTTGTAAGCACCGCGGATGAGATCGCGGAGCATTATTCGACTTCCAGCGGCCCGTGCGCTTACGCACGCCGCCCGGAACCTCCGGGAGGCCGTGCGCATGCGCAAGTGGCCGAAAATAGCTCCTAGCCGACCGGATCTGCACTTTACAAGCACCGCGGATGAGATCGCGGAGCTTTATCCGACTTCCAGCGGCCGGTGCGCTCGCGCACTCCACCCGGCACCTCCGGGAGGCCGTGCGCATGCGCCAAGTGGCCGAAAATAGCTCCAGGCCGACCGGATCTGCACTTTACAAGCTCCGCGGATGAGATCGCGGAACTTCATCCGACTTCCAGCGGCCGGTGCGCTCGCGCACTCCACCCGGCACCTCCGGGAGGCCGTGCGCGCGCGCCAAGTGGCCCAAAATAGCTCCAGCCCAGCGGATCTGCACTCCGCGGATGAGATCGCGGAGCTTTTTTCGACTTCCAGCGGCCGGCGCGCACGACGAGCGGACCCGGTGACGGTCCAGCTCCACCCGGTACCTCGCACGGCCCGCTTCTCCCCCCCGCGCGGACTTCCGAGCGCTCGGGGAGACGTTCGGAAGCCGCCGGTGCCGTTGGAGCGGGGAAATACCTCCCTCCAGCGGACACGGCGAGTAAATACACCTTCGGCCAAACGGCGGGAGTAACTATGACTCTCTTAAGGTAGAGGCACTCGACATCTTTTTCACGGTTCGTGGAGGACCCGGCCGGTTCTCGGGGGTGCTTTTTCTCCTAACTCTTGACCCCCGAGGAGGCTTCCAGAGCCCCGGCTAAGCGTTTTACGCGGCCCGCTGAGCTTCCACCGCACCTCCAGCCGGTTCCACGGGTGCTTTCCTGCTCACTGTTTAAGCCGAACGAGGCTTCCAGAGCCCCGGCTAAGCGTTTTACGCGGCCCGCCGAGCCTCCACAGCACCTCCAGCCGGTTCTCATGATGCATTCCTCCTCACTTTCTAAGCCGAACGAGGCTTCCAGAGCCCCGGCTAAGCGTTTTACGCGGCCCGCCGAACTTCCCCAGCACCTCCAGCCGGTTCTCATGATGCATTCCTCCTCACTCTTTAAGCCGAACGAGGCTTCCAGAGCCCCGGCTAAGCATTTTACACGGCCCGCTGAACTTCCACAGCACCTCCAGCCGGTTCCCCGAGTGCTTTCCACCTCACTTTCTAAGCCGAAAAAGGCTTCCAGCGCCCCGGCTAAGCGTTCTCCGCGTCCCGGTGATCTTCCCGGAGGTCGTAACGGGGAAATACCTCCCTCCAGCGGACACGGAGAGAAATTACACCGCCTCTCGCACACAGGCGGGTAAACGGCGGGAGTAACTATGACTCTCTTAAGGTAGCCTGACTTGACATCTCTTTAACGGTTCGTGGATAAATACATGATATATACAACTTATGCTCGCATTTACAGCCAAATAATATAAAATGACCATTCGGTTATAAACATTGTATTCATAATGTTTATAGGTGATGTTAATATTTATATATTTAATGTTGATAGGTGATGTTAATATTTATATATTTAATGTTTATAGGGGACGTTAATATTTATATATTTATTTTGTAGATCATGTTATGGTTGTACGACACTTGCTATAGGATCATGATGTGATCATATCGGCGGAAGTCGGCCCGGGCTCCGGGTGAAGAGGCCGAATTCTCGCCACTCGCGGCCGACCGGGGAACCAGCAGAGGCGGACGCATCGCGGCGCGAGAGCCCTTGGCACTTAGAAAAAATTGGGCAAAAGTCGCTCCGGGTGAAGAGGCCGAATTCTCGCCACTCGCGGCCGACCGGGGAACCAGCAGAGGCGGACGCAACGCGGCGCGAGAGCCCTTGGCACTTAGAAAAAATTTGGCAAAAGTCGCTCCGCGCTCCAGGTGAAGAGGCCGAAATCTCGCCACTCGCGGCCGACCGGGGAACCAGCGAAGGCGGGTAAGCTCTCAAGAGAGCCCCGCCGGCTGGTCCGCGGGCCGATTGCGGTCCCGTAAAGTACCGACAGCGGACGCCGACCCACGCCCGGCAAGGACCACCGAGAGGCGGATACGCTCTCCGACGAGCCCCGCCGGCCGGTCCGCGGCGGGAAACGCGCCCTCTGGCGGACACGCCGTTGTAAATGAATGGGCTTTGGCACTTAGTGCATTTTCGCTTAAGTTGAGCCGCGCTCCGGGCGAAGAGGCCGAATTATCGCTACTCGTGGCCGACCGGGGAACCAGCGAAGGCGGGTGGGCTTTTCCATAGAGCCCCGCCGGCTGGTCCGCGGGCCAATTATGGTCCCGTCACCTACCGACAGCGGACGCCGATCCACGCCCGGCAAGGACCACCCAGAGGCGGATAACGGCGCACACCGCGAACGGCGGGTGGCGGTCGCTGGGTGGCGGTCGGCTGGTGGCGGTCGGGGGGTGGCGGTCGGGGATGGTGCTTGGGGATGGTGCTTGGGGACCGGTGGCGCCGGAGGCGCACACCGCGAACGGCTGGTGGCGGTCGGCTGGTGGCGGTCGGCTGGTGGCGGTCGGCTGGTGGCGGTCGGGGGGTGGCGGTCGGGGGGTGGCGGTCGGGGATGGTGCTTGGGGATGGTGCTTGGGACCGGTGGCGCCGGAGGCGCACACCGCGAACGGCTGGTGGCGGTCG
>NW_028284134.1:42500-60000 GCF_059516105.1 Syngnathus floridae | reverse complement strand
TTCGCATATTTTTCGCCCGGCCTGTGTTTAAGGAGGCGGCCGGTCCTCCCATTCTGCCAGTGTTCCTTGGACTTTGAAAATTTCAAAGTCTTTCCGCTCCGGGCTAGGGCGGGTGAGGTCGTCTCGAACCACGTGCCTGAAGGCCGCCTCGCGCCAGATGCGGCCCCGCTCTGTCGTGCGGTGTGACCGTCCAACGCGGGCATCGCTAGATTAGCCGTGGCCACGATCCTTCCACACCGCGAGCCTTTCGCCCTCGGCCGGTGTCGGTCAACGTGTGGGTTTGGGGGGAAGGACGGCTGCCGGGAGCAGACAGCCGTCCCCGGGTGGGGTGTACAGTCCTTCCACCGCGGCCGCCGGGAGCAGACGGCCGTCGAGCGATTCTGCCATTGTTCCTAGGACTTTGTACATTTTAAAGACCCTCCGCGCGGGCCGCTGATCCCGCTCGGTCGCTCCGGCCTGTGTTTAAGGAGGCGGCCGGTCCTCCCATTCTGCCAGTGTTCCTTGGACTTTGAATATTTCAAAGTCTTTTCGCTCCGGGCTAGGGCGGGTGAGGTCGTCTCGAACCACGTGCCTGAAGGCCGCCTCGCGCCGGATGCAGGCCCCGCTCTGTCGTGCGGTGTGACCGTCCAACGCGGGCATCGCTAGATTAGCCGTGGCCACGATCCTTCCACACCGCGAGCCTTTCGCCCTCGGCCGGTGTCGGTCAACGTGTGGGGTGGGGGGGAAGGACGGCTGCCGGGAGCAGACAGCCGTCCCCGGGTGGGGTGTACAGTCCCTTCACCGCGGCCGCCGGGAGCAGACGGCCGTCGAGCGATTCTGCCATTGTCCCTAGGACTTTGTACATTTGGAAGACCCTGCGCGCGGGCCGCTGATCCCGCTCGGTCGCTCCGGCCTGTGTTTAAGGAGGCGGCCGGTCCTCCCATTCTGCCAGTGTTCCTTGGACTTTGAAAAGTCTTTCCGCTCCGGGCTAGGGCGGGTGAGGTCGTCTCGAACCACGTGCCTGAAGGCCGCCTCGCGCCGGATGCAGGCCCCGCTCTGTCGTGCGGTGTGACCGTCCAACGCGGGCATCGCTAGATTAGCCGTGGCCACGATCCTTCCACACCGCGAGCCTTTCGCCCTCGGCTGATGTTCAACCAACGTGTGGGGAGGGGGTTATGGACGGCTGCCGGGAGCAGACAGCCGTCCCCGGGAGGGGAGACTTCACGGCGGCCGCCGGGAGCAGACGGCCGTCGAGAGATTCTGCCAGTGTTCCTTGGACTTTGACTATTTCAAAGTCTTTCCGCTCCGGGCTAGGGCGGGTGAGGTCGTCTCGAACCACGTGCCTGAAGGCCGCCTCGCGCCGGATGCAGGCCCCGCTCTGTCGTGCGGTGTGACCGTCCAACGCGGGCATCGCTAGATTAGCCGTGGCCACGATCCTTCCACACCGCGAGCCTTTCGCCCTCGGCTGATGTTCAACCAACGTGTGGGGAGGGGGTTATGGACGGCTGCCGGGAGCAGACAGCCGTCCCCGGGAGGGGAGACTTCACGGCGGCCGCCGGGAGCAGACGGCCGTCGAGAGATTCTGCCAGTGTTCCTTGGACTTTGACTATTTCAAAGTCTTTCCGCTCCGGGCTAGGGCGGGTGAGGTCGTCTCGAACCACGTGCCTGAAGGCCGCCTCGCGCCGGATGCAGGCCCCGCTCTGTCGTGCGGTGTGACCGTCCAACGCGGGCATCGCTAGATTAGCCGTGGCCACGATCCTTCCACACCGCGAGCCTTTCGCCCTCGGCCGGTGTTCGCTCAACGCGCGGGCCGCTGATCCCGCTCCATCTCTCCGGCCTGTGTTTAAGGAGGCGGCCGGTCCTCCCATTCTGCCAGTGTTCCTTGGACTTTGAAAATTTCAAAGTCTTTCCGCTCCGGGCTAGGGCGGGTGAGGTCGTCTCGAGCCACGTGCCTGAAGGCCGCCTCGCGCCGGATGCAGGCCCCGCTCTGTCGTGCGGTGTGACCGTCCAACGCGGGCATCGCTAGATTAGCCGTGGCCACGATCCTTCCACACCGCGAGCCTTTCGCCCTCGGCTGGTGTTCGTCCAACGTGTGGGGAGGGGGTTAAGGACGGCTGCCGGGAGCAGACAGCCGTCCCCGGGAGGGGAGACTTCACGGCGGCCGCCGGGAGCAGACGGCCGTCGAGAGATTCTGCCAGCGTTCCTTGTACTTTGAATATTTCACAGCCGTGCTCGCACTTAGGAAATTTTCGAGCGCTGTGGCACTTAGACATTTTTCGTCAAGCGTGGCACTTAGAAATTTTTCGTCAAGAGAGGCACTTAGACATTTTTCGTCAAGAGTGACACTTAGAAAATTTTTCACTCTCTTTGTGCCTTCCAGGGTGCTGTGCAACCCTGCGTGTTGTGTTCCCACCGAGCAAGGGGCGCTGCTGGCGGCCATGACCAAGCGCTCGGCACCGGGCCCTTTCATTTTGTGGGGTAAATTATGCGCCCCCCATGCTCGTTCTGACTATATTTTGCGAAAGGGGGGTAAATCGTTGATGAGTACGCTGACTAGGGGGACCATTTAGCGTACTCTGGCGCACCTGAAGACCAAAGTTGGTACTGCACCCTCCCCCTGGTACCCCAGCCCCTGGTACCTAAAGAGGGAGAGGCCGAATTTTCGCTTTTTGGGGCCGACCGAGGGAACCAGCCGAGGCGGACACTTTTCGGCTCAAGAGCCGTTGGCACTTAGAAAAAATTCGCACAAGTTGGCAGGGCTACCAGGGGAAGAGGCCGAATTTTCGCTTTTGAAGGCCGACCGCGGGAACCAGCCGAGGCGGACACTTTTCGGCTCAAGAGCCGTTGGCACTTAGAAAATATTTGCCAAACTTGGCTTGACTTCCAGGAGAAGAGGCCGAATTTTCACTTTTGGTGGCCGACCTGGGGAACCAGCCGAGGCGGACACTTTTCGGCTCAAGAGCCGTTGGCACTTAGAAAATATTTGCCAAACTTGGCTTGACTTCCAGGAGAAGAGGCCGAATTTTCACTTTTGGTGGCCGTTATGGGGAACCAGCCGAGGCGGACACTTTTCGGCTCAAGAGCCGTTGGCACTTAGAAAATATTTGCCAAACATGGCTTGACTTCCAGGAGAAGAGGCCGAATTTTCACTTTTGGTGGCCGTTATGGGGAACCAGCCGAGGCGGACACTTTACGCTGGTTGAGTCGTTGGCACTTAGAAAATATTTGCCAAACTTGGCTTGACTTCCAGGAGAAGAGGCCGAATTTTCACTTTTGGTGGCCGACCTGGGGAACCAGCCGAGGCGGACACTTTACGCTGGTTGAGTCGTTGGCACTTAGAAAATATCTGCCAAACTTGGCTTGACTTCCAGGAGAAGAGGCCGAATTTTCACTTTTGGTGACCGACCTGGGGAACCAGCCGAGGCGGACACTTTACGCTGGTTGAGTCGTTGGCACTTAGAAAATATTTGCCAAACTTGGCTTGACTTCCAGGAGAAGAGGCCGAATTTTCACTTTTGGTGGCCGACCTGGGGAACCAGCCGAGGCGGACACTTTACGCTGGTTGAGTCGTTGGCACTTAGAAAATATTCGCCAAACTTGGCAAGACTTCCAGGAGAAGAGGCCGAATTTTCACTTTTGGTGGCCGACCTGGGGAACCAGCCGAGGCGGACACTTTACGCTGGTTGAGTCGTTGGCACTTAGAAAATATTTGCCAAACTTGGCTTGACTTCCAGGAGAAGAGGCCGAATTTTCACTTTTCGTGGCCGTTATGGGGAACCAGCCGAGGCGGACACTTTGCGCTGGTTGAGTCGTTGGCACTTAGAAAATATTTGCCAAACTTGGCTTGACTTCCAGGAGAAGAGGCCGAATTTTCACTTTTGGTGGCCGTTATGGGGAACCAGCCGAGGCGGACACTTTAGGCTGGTTGAGTCGTTGGCACTCAGAAAATATTCGCCAAACTTGGCCAGACTTCCAGGAGAAGAGGCCGAATTTTCACTTTTGGTGACCGACCTGGGGAACCAGCCGAGGCGGACACTTTACGCTGGTTGAGTCGTTGGCACTTAGAAAATATTTGCCAAACTTGGCTTGACTTCCAGGAGAAGAGGCCGAATTTTCACTTTTGGTGGCCGACCTGGGGAACCAGCCGAGGCGGACACTTTACGCTGGTTGAGTCGTTGGCACTTAGAAAATATTCGCCAAACTTGGCAAGACTTCCAGGAGAAGAGGCCGAATTTTCACTTTTGGTGGCCGACCTGGGGAACCAGCCGAGGCGGACACTTTACGCTGGTTGAGTCGTTGGCACTTAGAAAATATTTGCCAAACTTGGCTTGACTTCCAGGAGAAGAGGCCGAATTTTCACTTTTCATGGCCGTTATGGGGAACCAGCCGAGGCGGACACTTTGCGCTGGTTGAGTCGTTGGCACTTAGAAAATATTTGCCAAACTTGGCTTGACTTCCAGGAGAAGAGGCCGAATTTTCACTTTTGGTGGCCGTTATGGGGAACCAGCCGAGGCGGACACTTTAGGCTGGTTGAGTCGTTGGCACTCAGAAAATATTCGCCAAACTTGGCCAGACTTCCAGGAGAAGAGGCCGAATTTTCACTTTTGGTGGCCGTTATGGGGAACCAGCCGAGGCGGACACTTTAGGCTGGTTGAGTCGTTGGCACTTAGAAAATATTCGCCAAACTTGGCCAGACTTCCAGGAGAAGAGGCCGAATTTTCACTTGTTCTGGCCGTTATGGGGAACCAGCCGAGGCGGACACTTTAGGCTGGTTGAGTCGTTGGCACTTAGAAAATATTCGCCAAACTTGGCCAGACTTCCAGGAGAAGAGGCCGAATTTTCACTTGTTCTGGCCGTTATGGGGAACCAGCCGAGGCGGACACTTTACGGCTGTTGAGTCGTTGGCACTTAGAAAATATTCGCCAAACTTGGCCAGACTTCCAGGAGAAGAGGCCGAATTTTCACTTGTTCTGGCCGTTATGGGGAACCAGCCGAGGCGGACACTTTACGGCTGTTGAGTCGTTGGCACTTAGAAAATATTCGCCAAACTTGGCCAGACTTCCAGGAGAAGAGGCCGAATTTTCACTTGTTCTGGCCGACCTGGGGAACCAGACGAGGCGGACACATCACCCCGCAAGTGACGTTGGCACTTTGAAAATATTCGCCAAACTTGGCCAGACTTCCAGGAGAAGAGGCCGAATTTTCACTTGTTCTGGCCGACCTGGGGAACCAGACGAGGCGGACACATCACCCCGCAAGTGCCGTTGGCACTTTGAAAATATTCGCCAAACTTGGCCGGACTTCCAGGAGAAGAGGCCGAATTTTCACTTGTTCTGGCCGACCTGGGGAACCAGACGAGGCGGACACATCACCCCGCAAGTGCCGTTGGCACTTTGAAAATATTCGCCAAACTTGGCCGGACTTCCAGGAGAAGAGGCCGAATTTTCACTTTTTCTGGCCGACCTGGGGAACCAGACGAGGCGGACACATCACCCCGCAAGTGCCGTTGGCACTTTGAAAATATTCGAAACTTCCATCAAACACACATCGGCTTTTTCGCCGTCGCTGTCCGGCCTGGGCACCATCGTGGCTCGGACAGTTCGTGTGCCAGCTTCCGTTGGCACTTAGAACATTTTTCAAAATAAAAATAAACAGTCCTGCACATACGTGCCGACTATATTTTGCGAAAGGGGAGTAAACCGATGAGTACACTAACTAGGGGGACCAACAGACCGTAGTGGTCTCCCCTGGTACCTAAATGCATACCCCTGGTACCTCAGCGACTACCCCTGGTACCTAAATGCGTACCCCTGGTACCTCAGAGAGGCCGAATTTTCACATTCCGTGGCCGAACTAGGGAACCGGACGAGGCGGACACTTTTCCGGGAGAGACCCGATGGCACTTAGAAAATATTCGCTCAAGTTGGCAGGACTTCCAGAGCAAGAGGCCGAATTTTCGCTCGTTCGGGCCGACTCGGGGAACCAGCCGAGTCGGACACTTTTCCGGGCAAGACCCGATGGCACTTAGAAAATATTCGCTCAAGTTGGCAGGACTTCCAGAGCAAGAGGCCGAATTTTCACATTATGTGGCCGAACTAGGGAACCAGCCGAGTCGGACACTTTTCCGGGCAAGACCCGATGGCACTTAGAAAATATTCGCTCAAGTTGGCAGGACTTCCAGAGCAAGAGGCCGAATTTTCGCTCGTTCGGGCCGACTCGGGGAACCAGACGAGTCGGACACTTTTCCGGGCAAGACCCGATGGCACTTAGAAAATATTCGCTCAAGTTGGCAGGACTTCCAGAGCAAGAGGCCGAATTTTCACATTATGTGGCCGAACTAGGGAACCAGCCGAGTCGGACACTTTTCCGGGCAAGACCCGATGGCACTTAGAAAATATTCGCTCAAGTTGGCAGGACTTCCAGAGCAAGAGGCCGAATTTTCGCTCGTTCGGGCCGACTCGGGGAACCAGCCGAGTCGGACACTTTTCCGGGCAAGACCCGATGGCACTTAGAAAATATTCGCTCAAGTTGGCAGGACTTCCAGAGCAAGAGGCCGAATTTTCACATTCCGTGGCCGACTCGGGGAACCAGCCGAGTCGGACACTTTTCCGGGCAAGACCCGATGGCACTTAGAAAATATTCGCTCAAGTTGGCAGGACTTCCAGAGCAAGAGGCCGAATTTTCGCTCGTTCGGGCCGACTCGGGGAACCAGCCGAGTCGGACACTTTTCCGGGCAAGACCCGATGGCACTTAGAAAATATTCGCTCAAGTTGGCAGGACTTCCAGAGCAAGAGGCCGAATTTTCGCTCGTTCGGGCCGACTCGGGGAACCAGCCGAGTCGGACACTTTTCCGGGCAAGACCCGATGGCACTTAGAAAATATTCGCTCAAGTTGGCAGGACTTCCAGAGCAAGAGGCCGAATTTTCACATTATGTGGCCGAACTAGGGAACCAGCCGAGTCGGACACTTTTCCGGGCAAGACCCGATGGCACTTAGAAAATATTCGCTCAAATTGGCAGGACTTCCAGAGCAAGAGGCCGAATTTTCACTCGTTCGGGCCGACTCGGGGAACCAGCCGAGTCGGACACGTTACGGCCGAACACCCGTTGGCACTTAGAAAATATTCGCCAAAGTCGGCCGGACTTCCAGGCGAAGAGGCTGAATTTTCGCTCGTTCGGGCCGACTCGGGGAACCAGCCGAGTCGGACACATTACGGCCGAAAACCCGTTGGCACTTAGAAAATATTCGCCAAAGTCGGCCGGACTTCCAGGCGAAGAGCCTGAATTTTCACTTTTTCTGACCGACTCGGGGAACCAGCCGAGTCGGACACATTACGGTGTAACACCCGTTGGCACTTAGAAAATATTCGCCAAAGTTCGTTGGACCTCCAGGCGAAGAGGCCGAATTTTCGCTCGTTCGGGCCGACTCGGGGAACCAGCCGAGTCGGACACATTACGGCCGAACACCCGTTGGCACTTAGAAAATATTCGCCAAAGTTCGTCGGACTTCCAGGCGAAGAGGCCGAATTTTCGCTCGTTCGGGCCGACTCGGGGAACCAGCCGAGTCGGACACATTTCGGCGCAACACCCGTTGGCACTTAGAAAATATTCGCCCAAGTCGGCCGGACTTCCAGGCGAAGAGGCCGAATTTTCACTTTTTCTGGCCGACCGGAGGAACCAGCCGCGTCGGACACATTACGGTGTAACACCCGTTGGCACTTAGAAAATATTCGCCAAAGTTCGTCGGACCTCCAGAGCGAGAGGCCGAATTTTCACTTTTTCTGGCCGGCCGGAGAACCAGCCGAGGCGGACACATCACGCCGCTTTTGCCGTTGGCATATTCGAAACTTCCAGAATGGGCTTTTTCGCCGTCGCTGTCCGGCCTGGGCACCATCGTGGCTCGGACACGTCGTGTGCCAGCGTCCGCTGGCACTTAGAAAATTTTTCAAAATAAAAATAAACAGTCCTGCACATACGTGCCCACTATATTTTGCGAAAGGGGAGTAAACCGTCGATGAGTACGCTGACTAGTGGGACCAACCATCGCGCTCTGGCGCACCTGAAGACCAAAGTTGGTACTGCACCCTACCCCTGGTACCCAAACGGGGTAGAGGCCGATTTTTCGCATTTGGCGGCCGACCTAGGGAACCAGAAGAGGCGGACACTTTTCCGAGCAAGTGCCGATGGCACTTCCAGAGCGAGAGGCCGAATAATCGTAATTTGTGGCCGACTTGGGAACCAGCGAAGGCGGATAGGAAGTCAAGCGCGTCCCGCCGGCTGGTCCGCGGGCCAATTGCGGTCCCGCGAGTTAGCGATCGCGGTCCGGAATTCTAGCCGACTTGGGAACCAGCGAAGGCGGATAGGAAGTGGATTGGGTCCCGCCGGCTGGTCCGCGGGCCAATTGCGGTCCCGCGAGTTAGCGATTGCGGTCCGGAATTCTAGCCGACTTGGGAACCAGCGAAGGCGGATAGGAAGTCAAGTGGGTCCCGCCGGCTGGTCCGCGGGCCAATTGCGGTCCCGCGAGTTAGCGATCGCGGTCCGGAATTCTAGCCGACTTGGGAACCAGCGAAGGCGGATAGGAAGTCAAGCGGGTCCCGCCGGCTGGTCCGCGGGCCAATTGCGGTCCCGCGAGTTAGCGATCGCGGTCCGGAATTCTAGCCGGCCGGGGACCACCGCGAGGCGGATGGGTCTTCACCGAGGTCCCGCCGGCTGGTCCGCGGGCCATTTAGGGTCCCGCGAGTTACCGATCGCGGTCCGGAATTCTACCCGGCCAGGGACCACCGCGAGGCGGATGGGTGGTCACCGAGGTACCGCCGGCTGGTCCGCGGGCCATTTAGGGTCCCGCGAGTTAGCGATCGCGGTCCGGAATTCTAGCCGGCCAGGGACCACCGCGAGGCGGATGGGTGGTCACCGAGGTCCCGCCGGCTGGTCCGCGGGCCATTTAGGGTCCCGAGAGTTAGCGATCGCGGTCCGGAATTCTAGCCGGCCGGGGACCACCGCGAGGCGGATGGGTCTTCACCGAGGTCCCGCCGGCTGGTCCGCGGGCCATTTAGGGTCCCGCGAGTTAGCGATCGCGGTCCGGAATTCTACCCGGCCAGGGACCACCGCGAGGCGGATGGGTCTTCACCGAGGTCCCGCCGGCTGGTCCGCGGGCCATTTAGGGTCCCGCGAGTTACCGATCGCGGTCCGGAATTCTAGCCGGCCGGGGACCACCGCGAGGCGGATGGGTCTTCACCGAGGTCCCGCCGGCTGGTCCGCGGGCCATTTAGGGTCCCGCGAGTTACCGATCGCGGTCCGGAATTCTAGCCGGCCGGGGACCACCGCGAGGCGGATGGGTCTTCACCGAGGTCCCGCCGGCTGGTCCGCGGGCCATTTAGGGTCCCGCGAGTTACCGATCGCGGTCCGGAATTCTACCCGGCCGGGGACCACCGCGAGGCGGATGGGTCTTCACCGAGGTCCCGCCGGCTGGTCCGCGGGCCATTTAGGGTCCCGCGAGTTACCGATCGCGGTCCGGAATTCTAGCCGGCCGGGGACCACCGCGAGGCGGATGGGTCTTCACCGAGGTCCCGCCGGCTGGTCCGCGGGCCATTTAGGGTCCCGCGAGTTACCGATCGCGGTCCGGAATTCTAGCCGGCCGGGAACCACCGCGAGGCGGATGGGTGCTCACCGAGGTCCCGCCGGCTGGTCCGCGGGCCATTTAGGGTCCCGCGAGGTACCGATCGCGGTCCGGAATTCTACCCGGCCGGGGACCACCGCGAGGCGGATGGGTGGTCACCGAGGTCCCGCCGGCTGGTCCGCGGGCCATTTAGGGTCCCGCGAGTTAGCGATCGCGGTCCGGAATTCTAGCCGGCCGGGAACCACCGCGAGGCGGATGGGTGCTCACCGAGGTCCCGCCGGCTGGTCCGCGGGCCATTTAGGGTCCCGCGAGGTACCGATCGCGGTCCGGAATTCTAGCCGGCCGGGGACCACCGCGAGGCGGATGGGTCTTCAATGAGGTCCCGCCGGCTGGTCCGCGGGCCATTTAGGGTCCCGCGAGTTAGCGATCGCGGTCCGGAATTCTAGCCGGCCGGGAACCACCGCGAGGCGGATGGGTGCTCACCGAGGTCCCGCCGGCTGGTCCGCGGGACATTTAGGGTCCCGCGAGGTACCGATCGCGGTCCGGAATTCTACCCGGCCGGGGACCACCGCGAGGCGGATGGGTGGTCACCGAGGTCCCGCCGGCTGGTCCGCGGGCCATTTAGGGTCCCGCGAGTTAGCGATCACGGTCCGGAATTCTAGCCGGCCGGGAACCACCGCGAGGCGGATGGGTGCTCACCGAGGTCCCGCCGGCTGGTCCGCGGGCCATTTAGGGTCCCGCGAGGTACCGATCGCGGTCCGGAATTCTACCCGGCCGGGGACCACCGCGAGGCGGATGGGTGGTCACCGAGGTCCCGCCGGCTGGTCCGCGGGCCATTTAGGGTCCCGCGAGTTAGCGATCGCGGTCCGGAATTCTAGCCGGCCCGGAGCCACCCAGAGGCCGTGCACACGCGCCGGGTGGCCGGAAATACCTCCAGCCGAGCGGACATGCACTTTGTAAGCACCTTGGACGAGATGGCTGAGCCTTACTCGACTTCCAGCACCCCGGCTAAGCGTTCTCCACGGCCCGCTGTGCTTCCAGAAGACCTCCAGCCGGTCCTCATGGTGCTTTACTCCTCACTCTCTAAGCCGGCCCAGGCTTCCACCACCCCGGCTAAGCGTTCTCCACGGCCCGCTGTGCTTCCAGAAGACCTCCAGACGGTCCTCATGGTGCTTTACTCCTCACTCTTTAAGCCGAACGAGGCTTCCAGCACCCCGGCTAAGCATTTTACGCGGCCCGCCGAGCCTCCACAGCACTTCCAGCCGGTTCCACGGCTGCTTTCCTCCTCACTGTTTAAGCCGAACGAGGCTTCCAGAGCCCCGGCTAAGCGTTTTGCGCGGCCCGCTGAGCTTCCAGAGCACCTCCAGCCGGTTCCCCGGCTGCTTTCCTCCTCACTTTCTAAGCCGCCCGAGGCTTCCAGAGCCCCGGCTAAGCGTTCTCCACGTCCCGTTGATCTCCCCGGAGGTCGTAACGGGGAATTACCTCCCTCCAGCGGACACGGCGGGTAAATACGCCACCTCTCGCACTTAGCGCACACACCCGTTGCTGCGCGTCCGGTGGCACTTTGAGCGGCCAAACGGCGGGAGTAACAGTCACTCTCTTAAGTTAGGCTCATTTGACATTTTCTTGAACGGTTCGTGGATAAATATGTGATATATACTACATATGATCGCATTTATAGTCAAATCATATTGAAATATTCTCCGGGTGCTTTCCACCTCACTTCCTAAGCCGAACGAGGCTTCCAGAGCCCCGGCTAAGCGTTTTACGCGGCCCGCTGAACTTCCACAGCACCTCCAGCCGGTTCCCCGAGTGCTTTCCTCCTCACTTTATAAGCCGAACGAGGCTTCCAGAGCCCCGGCTAAGCGTTTTACGCGGCCCGCTGAACTTCCAGAGCACCTCCAGCCGCTTCTCCGGGTGCTTTTCTCCTCACTTTCTAAGCCGCCCGAGGCTTCCAGAGCCCCGGCTAAGCGTTCTCCGCGTCCCGCTGATCTTCCCGGAGCTTGTAACGGGGAAATACCTCCCTCTAGCGGACACGGCGGGTAAATACGCCACCTCTCGCACTTAGCGCACACTCGCGTTGCTGCGCGTCCGGTGGCACTCTGAGCGGCCAAACGGCGGGAGTAACAGTCACTCTCTTAAGGTAGGCTCACTTGAGATTTTTTTAACCGCCCGCGGAGGCGACCGGGACCACCGGGACAGCCGGGAGGCCGTGCGCGCGGGCCAAGTGGCCGAAAATAGCTCCAGGCCGACCGGATCGGCTAGTTGTAAGCACCGCGGATGAGATCGCGGAGCATTATTCGACTTCCAGCGGCCGGTGCGCTTACGCACGCCGCCCGGAACCTCCGGGAGGCCGTGCGCATGCGCAAGTGGCCGAAAATAGCTCCAGCCCAGCGGATCTGCACTTTACAAGCTCCGCGGATGAGATCGCGGAGCTTTATCCGACTTCCAGCGGCCGGTGCGCTCGCGCACTCCACCCGGCACCTCCGGGAGGCCGTGCGCATGCGCAAGTGGCCGAAAATAGCTCCAGCCCAGCGGATCTGCACTTTACAAGCTCCGCGGATGAGATCGCGGAGCTTTATCCGACTTCCAGCGGCCGGTGCGCTCGCGCACTCCACCCGGCACCTCCGGGAGGCCGTGCGCGCGCGCCAAGTGGCCCAAAATAGCTCCAGCCCAGCGGATCTGCACTTTACAAGCACCGCGGATGAGATCGCGGAGCTTTGTTCGACTTCCAGCGGCCGGCGCGCCCGACGAGCGGACCAGGTGACGGTCCAGCTCCACCCGGTACCTCGCACGGCCCGCTTCTCCCCCCCCCGCGCGGACTTCCGAGCGCTCGGGGAGACGTTCGGAAGCCGCCGGTGACGTTGGAGCGGGGAAATACCTCCCTCCAGCGGACACGGCGAGTAAATACACCTTCGGCCAAACGGCGGGAGTAACTATGACTCTCTTAAGGTAGCGGCACTCGACATCTTTTTAGCGGTTCGTGGACGACCCGGCCGGTTCTCGGGGGTGCTTTTTCTCCTAACTCTCGACGCCCGAGGAGGCTTCCAGAGCCCCGGCTAAGCGTTTTACGCGGCCCGCTGAACTTCCAAAGCACCTCCAGCCGGTTCCCCGGCTGCTTTCCTCCTCACTTTCTAAGCCGCCCGAGGCTTCCAGAGCCCCGGCTAAGCGTTTTACGCGGCCCGCTGAGCTTCCACAGCACCTCCAGCCGGTTCTCATGAGGCTTTCCTCCTAACTCTTGACGCCCGAGGAGGCTTCCAGAGCCTCGGATAAGCGTTTTACGCGGCCCGCTGAGCTTCCACAGCACCTCCAGCCGGTTCTCATGATGCATTCCTCCTCACTCTTTAAGCCGAACGAGGCTTCCAGAGCCTCGGCTAAGCGTTTTACGCGGCCCGCTGGACTTCCACAGCACCCCCAGCCGGTTCTTATGATGCTTTCCTCCTAACTCTTGACGCCCGAGGAGGCTTCCAGCACCCCGGCTAAGCGTTTTACGCGGCCCGCCGAGCTTCCACAGCACCTCCAGCCGGTTCTCATGAGGCTTTCCTCCTAACTCTTGACGCCCGAGGAGGCTTCCAGAGCCTCGGCTAAGCGTTTTACGCAGCCCACTGAGCTTCCACAGCACCTCCAGCCGGTTCCCCCAGTACTTTCCTCCTCACTCTTTAAGCCGAACGAGGCTTCCAGAGCCCCGGCTAAGCGTTTTACGCGGCCCGCTGGACTTCCAGAGCACCCCCAGCCGGCCCTCACAATGCTTTCCTCCTAACTCTTGACGCCCGAGGAGGCTTCCAGAGCCCCGGCTAAACGTTTTACGCGGTCCGCTGAACTTCCAGAGCACCTCCAGCCGGTTCCCCGGCTGCTTTCCTCCTCGCTTTATAAGCCGAACGAGGCTTCCAGAGCCCCGGCTAAGCGTTTTACGCGGCCCGCTGAGCTTCCGGAGCACTTCCAGCCGGTTCCCCGGGTGCTTTCCTCCTCACTGTTTAAGCCGAACGAGGCTTCCAGAGCCCCGGCTAAGCGTTTTACGCGGGCCGCTGAGCTTCCAGAGCACCTCCAGCCGGTTCCCCGAGTGCTTTCCACCTCACTTTCTAAGCCGAACGAGGCTCCCAGCACCCCGGCTAAGCGTTCTCCGCGTCCCGCTGATCTTCCCGGAGCTTGTAACGGGGAAATACCTCCCTCTAGCGGACACGGCGGGTAAATACGCCACCTCTCGCACTTAGCGCACACACCCGTTGCTGCGCGTCCGGTGGCACTTTGAGCGGCCAAACGGCGGGAGTAACTGTCACTCTCTTAAGGTAGGCCCACTTGAGATTTTTTTAACCGTCCGCGGAGGCGACCGGGACCACCGGGACAGCCGGGAGGCCGTGCGCGCGGGCCAAGTGGCCGAAAATAGCTCCAGGCCGACCGGATCGGCTAGTTGTAAGCACCGCGGATGAGATCGCGGAGCATTATTCGACTTCCAGCGGCCGGTGCGCTCGCGCACTCCACCCGGCACGCCGCCCGGAACCTCCGGGAGGCCGTGCGCGCGCGCCAAGTGGCCCAAAATAGCTCCAGCCCAGCGGATCGGCTGTTTACAAGCACCGCGGATGAGATCGCGGAGCATTATTCGACTTCCAGCGGCCCGTGCGCTTACGCACGCCGCCCGGAACCTCCGGGAGGCCGTGCGCATGCGCAAGTGGCCGAAAATAGCTCCTAGCCGACCGGATCTGCACTTTACAAGCACCGCGGATGAGATCGCGGAGCTTTATCCGACTTCCAGCGGCCGGTGCGCTCGCGCACTCCACCCGGCACCTCCGGGAGGCCGTGCGCATGCGCCAAGTGGCCGAAAATAGCTCCAGGCCGACCGGATCTGCACTTTACAAGCTCCGCGGATGAGATCGCGGAACTTCATCCGACTTCCAGCGGCCGGTGCGCTCGCGCACTCCACCCGGCACCTCCGGGAGGCCGTGCGCGCGCGCCAAGTGGCCCAAAATAGCTCCAGCCCAGCGGATCTGCACTCCGCGGATGAGATCGCGGAGCTTTTTTCGACTTCCAGCGGCCGGCGCGCACGACGAGCGGACCCGGTGACGGTCCAGCTCCACCCGGTACCTCGCACGGCCCGCTTCTCCCCCCCGCGCGGACTTCCGAGCGCTCGGGGAGACGTTCGGAAGCCGCCGGTGCCGTTGGAGCGGGGAAATACCTCCCTCCAGCGGACACGGCGAGTAAATACACCTTCGGCCAAACGGCGGGAGTAACTATGACTCTCTTAAGGTAGAGGCACTCGACATCTTTTTCACGGTTCGTGGAGGACCCGGCCGGTTCTCGGGGGTGCTTTTTCTCCTAACTCTTGACCCCCGAGGAGGCTTCCAGAGCCCCGGCTAAGCGTTTTACGCGGCCCGCTGAGCTTCCACCGCACCTCCAGCCGGTTCCACGGGTGCTTTCCTGCTCACTGTTTAAGCCGAACGAGGCTTCCAGAGCCCCGGCTAAGCGTTTTACGCGGCCCGCCGAGCCTCCACAGCACCTCCAGCCGGTTCTCATGATGCATTCCTCCTCACTTTCTAAGCCGAACGAGGCTTCCAGAGCCCCGGCTAAGCGTTTTACGCGGCCCGCCGAACTTCCCCAGCACCTCCAGCCGGTTCTCATGATGCATTCCTCCTCACTCTTTAAGCCGAACGAGGCTTCCAGAGCCCCGGCTAAGCATTTTACACGGCCCGCTGAACTTCCACAGCACCTCCAGCCGGTTCCCCGAGTGCTTTCCACCTCACTTTCTAAGCCGAAAAAGGCTTCCAGCGCCCCGGCTAAGCGTTCTCCGCGTCCCGGTGATCTTCCCGGAGGTCGTAACGGGGAAATACCTCCCTCCAGCGGACACGGAGAGAAATTACACCGCCTCTCGCACACAGGCGGGTAAACGGCGGGAGTAACTATGACTCTCTTAAGGTAGCCTGACTTGACATCTCTTTAACGGTTCGTGGATAAATACATGATATATACAACTTATGCTCGCATTTACAGCCAAATAATATAAAATGACCATTCGGTTATAAACATTGTATTCATAATGTTTATAGGTGATGTTAATATTTATATATTTAATGTTGATAGGTGATGTTAATATTTATATATTTAATGTTTATAGGGGACGTTAATATTTATATATTTATTTTGTAGATCATGTTATGGTTGTACGACACTTGCTATAGGATCATGATGTGATCATATCGGCGGAAGTCGGCCCGGGCTCCGGGTGAAGAGGCCGAATTCTCGCCACTCGCGGCCGACCGGGGAACCAGCAGAGGCGGACGCATCGCGGCGCGAGAGCCCTTGGCACTTAGAAAAAATTGGGCAAAAGTCGCTCCGGGTGAAGAGGCCGAATTCTCGCCACTCGCGGCCGACCGGGGAACCAGCAGAGGCGGACGCAACGCGGCGCGAGAGCCCTTGGCACTTAGAAAAAATTTGGCAAAAGTCGCTCCGCGCTCCAGGTGAAGAGGCCGAAATCTCGCCACTCGCGGCCGACCGGGGAACCAGCGAAGGCGGGTAAGCTCTCAAGAGAGCCCCGCCGGCTGGTCCGCGGGCCGATTGCGGTCCCGTAAAGTACCGACAGCGGACGCCGACCCACGCCCGGCAAGGACCACCGAGAGGCGGATACGCTCTCCGACGAGCCCCGCCGGCCGGTCCGCGGCGGGAAACGCGCCCTCTGGCGGACACGCCGTTGTAAATGAATGGGCTTTGGCACTTAGTGCATTTTCGCTTAAGTTGAGCCGCGCTCCGGGCGAAGAGGCCGAATTATCGCTACTCGTGGCCGACCGGGGAACCAGCGAAGGCGGGTGGGCTTTTCCATAGAGCCCCGCCGGCTGGTCCGCGGGCCAATTATGGTCCCGTCACCTACCGACAGCGGACGCCGATCCACGCCCGGCAAGGACCACCCAGAGGCGGATAACGGCGCACACCGCGAACGGCGGGTGGCGGTCGCTGGGTGGCGGTCGGCTGGTGGCGGTCGGGGGGTGGCGGTCGGGGATGGTGCTTGGGGATGGTGCTTGGGGACCGGTGGCGCCGGAGGCGCACACCGCGAACGGCTGGTGGCGGTCGGCTGGTGGCGGTCGGCTGGTGGCGGTCGGCTGGTGGCGGTCGGGGGGTGGCGGTCGGGGGGTGGCGGTCGGGGATGGTGCTTGGGGATGGTGCTTGGGACCGGTGGCGCCGGAGGCGCACACCGCGAACGGCTGGTGGCGGTCGGCTGGTGGCGGTCGGCTGGTGGCGGTCGGCTGGTGGCGGTCGGCTGGTGGCGGTCGGGGGGTGGCGGTCGGGGGGTGGCGCTTGGGGATGGTGGCGGTCGCCTTGTGGCGGTCGGGGGGTGGCGGTCGGGGGGTGGCGGTCGGGGATGGTGCTTGGGGACCGGTGGCGCCGGAGGCGCACACCGCGAACGGCTGGTGGCGGTCGGCTGGTGGCGGTCGGCTGGTGGCGGTCGGCTGGTGGCGGTCGGGGGGTGGCGGTCGGGGATGGTGCTTGGGGATGGTGCTTGGGGACCGGTGGCGCCGGAGGCGCACACCGCGAACGGCTGGTGGCGGTCGGCTGGTGGCGGTCGGCTGGTGGCGGTCGGCTGGTGGCGGTCGGGGGGTGGCGGTCGGGGGGTGGCGGTCGGGGATGGTGCTTGGGGATGGTGCTTGGGGATGGTGCTTGGGGACCGGTGGCGCCGGAGGCGCACACCGCGAACGGCTGGTGGCGGTCGGCTGGTGGCGGTCGGCTGGTGGCGGTCGCTGGGTGGCGGTCGGGGGGTGGCGGTCGGGGGGTGGCGGTCGGGGATGGTGCTTGGGGATGGTGCTTGGGACCGGTGGCGCCGGAGGCGCACACCGCGAACGGCTGGTGGCGGTCGGCTGGTGGCGGTCGGCTGGTGGCGGTCGGCTGGTGGCGGTCGGCTGGTGGCGGTCGGGGGGTGGCGGTC
>NW_028284134.1:15000-32500 GCF_059516105.1 Syngnathus floridae | reverse complement strand
TCTCCGCGGGGAGCAGGTCGCGTCCCGTCGCTGCCTCCGGAGCCGACCTCGCCCGCGCGACGCCGCTTTGTCTGCCGAGCGCTCGTGCTGTGGCCAGATCAGACCCGTAGGACGCTGGCCGGAAGGCGCTGGGGCAGAGCGGATCGCCGCGCGGCGGGACGGTCACGGAACGGTATTGACGGGGAGACGAGCTCGGGGAGAGCGAACTCGGCAACGGGGGTGGCACATCGGTTGGGCTCGAGCAGGCGGCTTAGGAGCAACCGCGAGGGAACACGGCGGGGTCCGGGGGAAGGGCGACGGCCGCCCGCGACTCGTCACGGTAACCCAGGCGGGAAGCTGCGCTCCGTCCGAGTCAGACTCGGTCGTCGCGGCCCGGCTGAGGCTCGCTTGGTCGAGGGGGCGCGGCGCTGTGCCGGCGACTTTGCCCGCGCGAGGCACGTACGCTGTGGTCCGAAGGAAGAAGCGCGCGTCCCGAGTCAGACTCGGGCGCCGCAACCCGACGGTATCTCGCTGCGGCCAGGATGCGGAGTTGAGTCGGCACTGGGGGGATCCGGGAAGGACGAAGGGGCGGCGGCCAACAGTCGCAGCTCGTCGCCGCTGTCACCCAGACGGGAAGCTGCGCCCCGGCCGAGTCAGACTCGGTCGGTGCGGCCCGCTGCGGCCAGCTGGAGAGTGAGCTACGTGCCTGTACCGTGCTCCCGACGAACCGTCCCGGGGGGCTGGTGACGTCGCGCGATCGGCGCTTGATGCTGCGACCGGGAGGGAAGCTGCGCCCCGTCCGAGTCAGACTCGGTCGTTGCGGCCCACCCGAGCCCGCACGCCTCACGCGGAGGGGTCATACGCCCCGGCGGCCACGATAGACGTCCTCCCGCTTCGCGGTGGTCGGGAGGGCTTAGCGGATAGGTGCAGATGCGGGGGCGGCTTCCCGAGATAGCCGTCCCTAGGTTAGGCGAGGGTTTGAGAAACATCTTTCGCGGTAGACCGGCGCGGCCGGCGGACGCCCACGTGGCGTGCCGCGAGTCGGATCGCGCGCTCGGCCTCCGTTGATGGCCGCTAGGTGCGTGCGTGGAATCGGGGCGTCTCGGTCTCGCTGCCGTACGGCTCGCGCTAGGCCTGCGGGGGCGGCGTCGGAGCGCGCGCTCGCGCGGCGGCCGTAGCGCTAGAGGGCGACCCGCAAGTGGGGAGGAACCGTCCACCCAACGCCGGCGCTAGCCGGGGCCGGTGGGGGCCCTACCAAGGCGGGTCATGGTCGCATGTCGGTCGGTCCGGCCTCTGTTTACCGAGGCGGCCGGCACCTCCATCTGCCTTGGATGCCCCGAATCCGCAGACTTTCCTCCGGCCTCAGCTTAACGAGACGGCCGTTGCCTCCATCCTTGGATGTTAACATTCGCAGAGTTTCAGCTCCGGGCTAGGGCGGGTGAGGTCGTCTCGAACCACGTGCCTGAAGGCCGCCTCGCGCCGGATGCAGGCCCCGCTCTGTCGTGCGGTGTGACCGTCCAACGCGGGCATCGCTAGATTAGCCGTGGCCACGATCCTTCCACACCGCGAGCCTTTCGCCCTCGGCCGGTGGTCGCTCAGTTCGCGGGCCGCTGATCCCGCTCCATCTCTCCGGCCTGTGTTTAAGGAGGCGGCCGCTCCTCCTTCCTTGGATGGACCATTCGCATATTTTTCGCCCGGCCTGTGTTTAAGGAGGCGGCCGGTCCTCCTTCCTTGGATGGACCATTCGCATATTTTTCGCCCGGCCTGTGTTTAAGGAGGCGGCCGGTAACTCCCTTTCTTGGATGAGACCCAACATTCGCATATTTTTCGCCCGGCCTGTGTTTAAGGAGGCGGCCGGTCCTCCCATTCTGCCAGTGTTCCTTGGACTTTGAAAATTTCAAAGTCTTTCCGCTCCGGGCTAGGGCGGGTGAGGTCGTCTCGAACCACGTGCCTGAAGGCCGCCTCGCGCCAGATGCGGCCCCGCTCTGTCGTGCGGTGTGACCGTCCAACGCGGGCATCGCTAGATTAGCCGTGGCCACGATCCTTCCACACCGCGAGCCTTTCGCCCTCGGCCGGTGTCGGTCAACGTGTGGGTTTGGGGGGAAGGACGGCTGCCGGGAGCAGACAGCCGTCCCCGGGTGGGGTGTACAGTCCTTCCACCGCGGCCGCCGGGAGCAGACGGCCGTCGAGCGATTCTGCCATTGTTCCTAGGACTTTGTACATTTTAAAGACCCTCCGCGCGGGCCGCTGATCCCGCTCGGTCGCTCCGGCCTGTGTTTAAGGAGGCGGCCGGTCCTCCCATTCTGCCAGTGTTCCTTGGACTTTGAATATTTCAAAGTCTTTTCGCTCCGGGCTAGGGCGGGTGAGGTCGTCTCGAACCACGTGCCTGAAGGCCGCCTCGCGCCGGATGCAGGCCCCGCTCTGTCGTGCGGTGTGACCGTCCAACGCGGGCATCGCTAGATTAGCCGTGGCCACGATCCTTCCACACCGCGAGCCTTTCGCCCTCGGCCGGTGTCGGTCAACGTGTGGGGTGGGGGGGAAGGACGGCTGCCGGGAGCAGACAGCCGTCCCCGGGTGGGGTGTACAGTCCCTTCACCGCGGCCGCCGGGAGCAGACGGCCGTCGAGCGATTCTGCCATTGTCCCTAGGACTTTGTACATTTGGAAGACCCTGCGCGCGGGCCGCTGATCCCGCTCGGTCGCTCCGGCCTGTGTTTAAGGAGGCGGCCGGTCCTCCCATTCTGCCAGTGTTCCTTGGACTTTGAAAAGTCTTTCCGCTCCGGGCTAGGGCGGGTGAGGTCGTCTCGAACCACGTGCCTGAAGGCCGCCTCGCGCCGGATGCAGGCCCCGCTCTGTCGTGCGGTGTGACCGTCCAACGCGGGCATCGCTAGATTAGCCGTGGCCACGATCCTTCCACACCGCGAGCCTTTCGCCCTCGGCTGATGTTCAACCAACGTGTGGGGAGGGGGTTATGGACGGCTGCCGGGAGCAGACAGCCGTCCCCGGGAGGGGAGACTTCACGGCGGCCGCCGGGAGCAGACGGCCGTCGAGAGATTCTGCCAGTGTTCCTTGGACTTTGACTATTTCAAAGTCTTTCCGCTCCGGGCTAGGGCGGGTGAGGTCGTCTCGAACCACGTGCCTGAAGGCCGCCTCGCGCCGGATGCAGGCCCCGCTCTGTCGTGCGGTGTGACCGTCCAACGCGGGCATCGCTAGATTAGCCGTGGCCACGATCCTTCCACACCGCGAGCCTTTCGCCCTCGGCTGATGTTCAACCAACGTGTGGGGAGGGGGTTATGGACGGCTGCCGGGAGCAGACAGCCGTCCCCGGGAGGGGAGACTTCACGGCGGCCGCCGGGAGCAGACGGCCGTCGAGAGATTCTGCCAGTGTTCCTTGGACTTTGACTATTTCAAAGTCTTTCCGCTCCGGGCTAGGGCGGGTGAGGTCGTCTCGAACCACGTGCCTGAAGGCCGCCTCGCGCCGGATGCAGGCCCCGCTCTGTCGTGCGGTGTGACCGTCCAACGCGGGCATCGCTAGATTAGCCGTGGCCACGATCCTTCCACACCGCGAGCCTTTCGCCCTCGGCCGGTGTTCGCTCAACGCGCGGGCCGCTGATCCCGCTCCATCTCTCCGGCCTGTGTTTAAGGAGGCGGCCGGTCCTCCCATTCTGCCAGTGTTCCTTGGACTTTGAAAATTTCAAAGTCTTTCCGCTCCGGGCTAGGGCGGGTGAGGTCGTCTCGAGCCACGTGCCTGAAGGCCGCCTCGCGCCGGATGCAGGCCCCGCTCTGTCGTGCGGTGTGACCGTCCAACGCGGGCATCGCTAGATTAGCCGTGGCCACGATCCTTCCACACCGCGAGCCTTTCGCCCTCGGCTGGTGTTCGTCCAACGTGTGGGGAGGGGGTTAAGGACGGCTGCCGGGAGCAGACAGCCGTCCCCGGGAGGGGAGACTTCACGGCGGCCGCCGGGAGCAGACGGCCGTCGAGAGATTCTGCCAGCGTTCCTTGTACTTTGAATATTTCACAGCCGTGCTCGCACTTAGGAAATTTTCGAGCGCTGTGGCACTTAGACATTTTTCGTCAAGCGTGGCACTTAGAAATTTTTCGTCAAGAGAGGCACTTAGACATTTTTCGTCAAGAGTGACACTTAGAAAATTTTTCACTCTCTTTGTGCCTTCCAGGGTGCTGTGCAACCCTGCGTGTTGTGTTCCCACCGAGCAAGGGGCGCTGCTGGCGGCCATGACCAAGCGCTCGGCACCGGGCCCTTTCATTTTGTGGGGTAAATTATGCGCCCCCCATGCTCGTTCTGACTATATTTTGCGAAAGGGGGGTAAATCGTTGATGAGTACGCTGACTAGGGGGACCATTTAGCGTACTCTGGCGCACCTGAAGACCAAAGTTGGTACTGCACCCTCCCCCTGGTACCCCAGCCCCTGGTACCTAAAGAGGGAGAGGCCGAATTTTCGCTTTTTGGGGCCGACCGAGGGAACCAGCCGAGGCGGACACTTTTCGGCTCAAGAGCCGTTGGCACTTAGAAAAAATTCGCACAAGTTGGCAGGGCTACCAGGGGAAGAGGCCGAATTTTCGCTTTTGAAGGCCGACCGCGGGAACCAGCCGAGGCGGACACTTTTCGGCTCAAGAGCCGTTGGCACTTAGAAAATATTTGCCAAACTTGGCTTGACTTCCAGGAGAAGAGGCCGAATTTTCACTTTTGGTGGCCGACCTGGGGAACCAGCCGAGGCGGACACTTTTCGGCTCAAGAGCCGTTGGCACTTAGAAAATATTTGCCAAACTTGGCTTGACTTCCAGGAGAAGAGGCCGAATTTTCACTTTTGGTGGCCGTTATGGGGAACCAGCCGAGGCGGACACTTTTCGGCTCAAGAGCCGTTGGCACTTAGAAAATATTTGCCAAACATGGCTTGACTTCCAGGAGAAGAGGCCGAATTTTCACTTTTGGTGGCCGTTATGGGGAACCAGCCGAGGCGGACACTTTACGCTGGTTGAGTCGTTGGCACTTAGAAAATATTTGCCAAACTTGGCTTGACTTCCAGGAGAAGAGGCCGAATTTTCACTTTTGGTGGCCGACCTGGGGAACCAGCCGAGGCGGACACTTTACGCTGGTTGAGTCGTTGGCACTTAGAAAATATCTGCCAAACTTGGCTTGACTTCCAGGAGAAGAGGCCGAATTTTCACTTTTGGTGACCGACCTGGGGAACCAGCCGAGGCGGACACTTTACGCTGGTTGAGTCGTTGGCACTTAGAAAATATTTGCCAAACTTGGCTTGACTTCCAGGAGAAGAGGCCGAATTTTCACTTTTGGTGGCCGACCTGGGGAACCAGCCGAGGCGGACACTTTACGCTGGTTGAGTCGTTGGCACTTAGAAAATATTCGCCAAACTTGGCAAGACTTCCAGGAGAAGAGGCCGAATTTTCACTTTTGGTGGCCGACCTGGGGAACCAGCCGAGGCGGACACTTTACGCTGGTTGAGTCGTTGGCACTTAGAAAATATTTGCCAAACTTGGCTTGACTTCCAGGAGAAGAGGCCGAATTTTCACTTTTCGTGGCCGTTATGGGGAACCAGCCGAGGCGGACACTTTGCGCTGGTTGAGTCGTTGGCACTTAGAAAATATTTGCCAAACTTGGCTTGACTTCCAGGAGAAGAGGCCGAATTTTCACTTTTGGTGGCCGTTATGGGGAACCAGCCGAGGCGGACACTTTAGGCTGGTTGAGTCGTTGGCACTCAGAAAATATTCGCCAAACTTGGCCAGACTTCCAGGAGAAGAGGCCGAATTTTCACTTTTGGTGACCGACCTGGGGAACCAGCCGAGGCGGACACTTTACGCTGGTTGAGTCGTTGGCACTTAGAAAATATTTGCCAAACTTGGCTTGACTTCCAGGAGAAGAGGCCGAATTTTCACTTTTGGTGGCCGACCTGGGGAACCAGCCGAGGCGGACACTTTACGCTGGTTGAGTCGTTGGCACTTAGAAAATATTCGCCAAACTTGGCAAGACTTCCAGGAGAAGAGGCCGAATTTTCACTTTTGGTGGCCGACCTGGGGAACCAGCCGAGGCGGACACTTTACGCTGGTTGAGTCGTTGGCACTTAGAAAATATTTGCCAAACTTGGCTTGACTTCCAGGAGAAGAGGCCGAATTTTCACTTTTCATGGCCGTTATGGGGAACCAGCCGAGGCGGACACTTTGCGCTGGTTGAGTCGTTGGCACTTAGAAAATATTTGCCAAACTTGGCTTGACTTCCAGGAGAAGAGGCCGAATTTTCACTTTTGGTGGCCGTTATGGGGAACCAGCCGAGGCGGACACTTTAGGCTGGTTGAGTCGTTGGCACTCAGAAAATATTCGCCAAACTTGGCCAGACTTCCAGGAGAAGAGGCCGAATTTTCACTTTTGGTGGCCGTTATGGGGAACCAGCCGAGGCGGACACTTTAGGCTGGTTGAGTCGTTGGCACTTAGAAAATATTCGCCAAACTTGGCCAGACTTCCAGGAGAAGAGGCCGAATTTTCACTTGTTCTGGCCGTTATGGGGAACCAGCCGAGGCGGACACTTTAGGCTGGTTGAGTCGTTGGCACTTAGAAAATATTCGCCAAACTTGGCCAGACTTCCAGGAGAAGAGGCCGAATTTTCACTTGTTCTGGCCGTTATGGGGAACCAGCCGAGGCGGACACTTTACGGCTGTTGAGTCGTTGGCACTTAGAAAATATTCGCCAAACTTGGCCAGACTTCCAGGAGAAGAGGCCGAATTTTCACTTGTTCTGGCCGTTATGGGGAACCAGCCGAGGCGGACACTTTACGGCTGTTGAGTCGTTGGCACTTAGAAAATATTCGCCAAACTTGGCCAGACTTCCAGGAGAAGAGGCCGAATTTTCACTTGTTCTGGCCGACCTGGGGAACCAGACGAGGCGGACACATCACCCCGCAAGTGACGTTGGCACTTTGAAAATATTCGCCAAACTTGGCCAGACTTCCAGGAGAAGAGGCCGAATTTTCACTTGTTCTGGCCGACCTGGGGAACCAGACGAGGCGGACACATCACCCCGCAAGTGCCGTTGGCACTTTGAAAATATTCGCCAAACTTGGCCGGACTTCCAGGAGAAGAGGCCGAATTTTCACTTGTTCTGGCCGACCTGGGGAACCAGACGAGGCGGACACATCACCCCGCAAGTGCCGTTGGCACTTTGAAAATATTCGCCAAACTTGGCCGGACTTCCAGGAGAAGAGGCCGAATTTTCACTTTTTCTGGCCGACCTGGGGAACCAGACGAGGCGGACACATCACCCCGCAAGTGCCGTTGGCACTTTGAAAATATTCGAAACTTCCATCAAACACACATCGGCTTTTTCGCCGTCGCTGTCCGGCCTGGGCACCATCGTGGCTCGGACAGTTCGTGTGCCAGCTTCCGTTGGCACTTAGAACATTTTTCAAAATAAAAATAAACAGTCCTGCACATACGTGCCGACTATATTTTGCGAAAGGGGAGTAAACCGATGAGTACACTAACTAGGGGGACCAACAGACCGTAGTGGTCTCCCCTGGTACCTAAATGCATACCCCTGGTACCTCAGCGACTACCCCTGGTACCTAAATGCGTACCCCTGGTACCTCAGAGAGGCCGAATTTTCACATTCCGTGGCCGAACTAGGGAACCGGACGAGGCGGACACTTTTCCGGGAGAGACCCGATGGCACTTAGAAAATATTCGCTCAAGTTGGCAGGACTTCCAGAGCAAGAGGCCGAATTTTCGCTCGTTCGGGCCGACTCGGGGAACCAGCCGAGTCGGACACTTTTCCGGGCAAGACCCGATGGCACTTAGAAAATATTCGCTCAAGTTGGCAGGACTTCCAGAGCAAGAGGCCGAATTTTCACATTATGTGGCCGAACTAGGGAACCAGCCGAGTCGGACACTTTTCCGGGCAAGACCCGATGGCACTTAGAAAATATTCGCTCAAGTTGGCAGGACTTCCAGAGCAAGAGGCCGAATTTTCGCTCGTTCGGGCCGACTCGGGGAACCAGACGAGTCGGACACTTTTCCGGGCAAGACCCGATGGCACTTAGAAAATATTCGCTCAAGTTGGCAGGACTTCCAGAGCAAGAGGCCGAATTTTCACATTATGTGGCCGAACTAGGGAACCAGCCGAGTCGGACACTTTTCCGGGCAAGACCCGATGGCACTTAGAAAATATTCGCTCAAGTTGGCAGGACTTCCAGAGCAAGAGGCCGAATTTTCGCTCGTTCGGGCCGACTCGGGGAACCAGCCGAGTCGGACACTTTTCCGGGCAAGACCCGATGGCACTTAGAAAATATTCGCTCAAGTTGGCAGGACTTCCAGAGCAAGAGGCCGAATTTTCACATTCCGTGGCCGACTCGGGGAACCAGCCGAGTCGGACACTTTTCCGGGCAAGACCCGATGGCACTTAGAAAATATTCGCTCAAGTTGGCAGGACTTCCAGAGCAAGAGGCCGAATTTTCGCTCGTTCGGGCCGACTCGGGGAACCAGCCGAGTCGGACACTTTTCCGGGCAAGACCCGATGGCACTTAGAAAATATTCGCTCAAGTTGGCAGGACTTCCAGAGCAAGAGGCCGAATTTTCGCTCGTTCGGGCCGACTCGGGGAACCAGCCGAGTCGGACACTTTTCCGGGCAAGACCCGATGGCACTTAGAAAATATTCGCTCAAGTTGGCAGGACTTCCAGAGCAAGAGGCCGAATTTTCACATTATGTGGCCGAACTAGGGAACCAGCCGAGTCGGACACTTTTCCGGGCAAGACCCGATGGCACTTAGAAAATATTCGCTCAAATTGGCAGGACTTCCAGAGCAAGAGGCCGAATTTTCACTCGTTCGGGCCGACTCGGGGAACCAGCCGAGTCGGACACGTTACGGCCGAACACCCGTTGGCACTTAGAAAATATTCGCCAAAGTCGGCCGGACTTCCAGGCGAAGAGGCTGAATTTTCGCTCGTTCGGGCCGACTCGGGGAACCAGCCGAGTCGGACACATTACGGCCGAAAACCCGTTGGCACTTAGAAAATATTCGCCAAAGTCGGCCGGACTTCCAGGCGAAGAGCCTGAATTTTCACTTTTTCTGACCGACTCGGGGAACCAGCCGAGTCGGACACATTACGGTGTAACACCCGTTGGCACTTAGAAAATATTCGCCAAAGTTCGTTGGACCTCCAGGCGAAGAGGCCGAATTTTCGCTCGTTCGGGCCGACTCGGGGAACCAGCCGAGTCGGACACATTACGGCCGAACACCCGTTGGCACTTAGAAAATATTCGCCAAAGTTCGTCGGACTTCCAGGCGAAGAGGCCGAATTTTCGCTCGTTCGGGCCGACTCGGGGAACCAGCCGAGTCGGACACATTTCGGCGCAACACCCGTTGGCACTTAGAAAATATTCGCCCAAGTCGGCCGGACTTCCAGGCGAAGAGGCCGAATTTTCACTTTTTCTGGCCGACCGGAGGAACCAGCCGCGTCGGACACATTACGGTGTAACACCCGTTGGCACTTAGAAAATATTCGCCAAAGTTCGTCGGACCTCCAGAGCGAGAGGCCGAATTTTCACTTTTTCTGGCCGGCCGGAGAACCAGCCGAGGCGGACACATCACGCCGCTTTTGCCGTTGGCATATTCGAAACTTCCAGAATGGGCTTTTTCGCCGTCGCTGTCCGGCCTGGGCACCATCGTGGCTCGGACACGTCGTGTGCCAGCGTCCGCTGGCACTTAGAAAATTTTTCAAAATAAAAATAAACAGTCCTGCACATACGTGCCCACTATATTTTGCGAAAGGGGAGTAAACCGTCGATGAGTACGCTGACTAGTGGGACCAACCATCGCGCTCTGGCGCACCTGAAGACCAAAGTTGGTACTGCACCCTACCCCTGGTACCCAAACGGGGTAGAGGCCGATTTTTCGCATTTGGCGGCCGACCTAGGGAACCAGAAGAGGCGGACACTTTTCCGAGCAAGTGCCGATGGCACTTCCAGAGCGAGAGGCCGAATAATCGTAATTTGTGGCCGACTTGGGAACCAGCGAAGGCGGATAGGAAGTCAAGCGCGTCCCGCCGGCTGGTCCGCGGGCCAATTGCGGTCCCGCGAGTTAGCGATCGCGGTCCGGAATTCTAGCCGACTTGGGAACCAGCGAAGGCGGATAGGAAGTGGATTGGGTCCCGCCGGCTGGTCCGCGGGCCAATTGCGGTCCCGCGAGTTAGCGATTGCGGTCCGGAATTCTAGCCGACTTGGGAACCAGCGAAGGCGGATAGGAAGTCAAGTGGGTCCCGCCGGCTGGTCCGCGGGCCAATTGCGGTCCCGCGAGTTAGCGATCGCGGTCCGGAATTCTAGCCGACTTGGGAACCAGCGAAGGCGGATAGGAAGTCAAGCGGGTCCCGCCGGCTGGTCCGCGGGCCAATTGCGGTCCCGCGAGTTAGCGATCGCGGTCCGGAATTCTAGCCGGCCGGGGACCACCGCGAGGCGGATGGGTCTTCACCGAGGTCCCGCCGGCTGGTCCGCGGGCCATTTAGGGTCCCGCGAGTTACCGATCGCGGTCCGGAATTCTACCCGGCCAGGGACCACCGCGAGGCGGATGGGTGGTCACCGAGGTACCGCCGGCTGGTCCGCGGGCCATTTAGGGTCCCGCGAGTTAGCGATCGCGGTCCGGAATTCTAGCCGGCCAGGGACCACCGCGAGGCGGATGGGTGGTCACCGAGGTCCCGCCGGCTGGTCCGCGGGCCATTTAGGGTCCCGAGAGTTAGCGATCGCGGTCCGGAATTCTAGCCGGCCGGGGACCACCGCGAGGCGGATGGGTCTTCACCGAGGTCCCGCCGGCTGGTCCGCGGGCCATTTAGGGTCCCGCGAGTTAGCGATCGCGGTCCGGAATTCTACCCGGCCAGGGACCACCGCGAGGCGGATGGGTCTTCACCGAGGTCCCGCCGGCTGGTCCGCGGGCCATTTAGGGTCCCGCGAGTTACCGATCGCGGTCCGGAATTCTAGCCGGCCGGGGACCACCGCGAGGCGGATGGGTCTTCACCGAGGTCCCGCCGGCTGGTCCGCGGGCCATTTAGGGTCCCGCGAGTTACCGATCGCGGTCCGGAATTCTAGCCGGCCGGGGACCACCGCGAGGCGGATGGGTCTTCACCGAGGTCCCGCCGGCTGGTCCGCGGGCCATTTAGGGTCCCGCGAGTTACCGATCGCGGTCCGGAATTCTACCCGGCCGGGGACCACCGCGAGGCGGATGGGTCTTCACCGAGGTCCCGCCGGCTGGTCCGCGGGCCATTTAGGGTCCCGCGAGTTACCGATCGCGGTCCGGAATTCTAGCCGGCCGGGGACCACCGCGAGGCGGATGGGTCTTCACCGAGGTCCCGCCGGCTGGTCCGCGGGCCATTTAGGGTCCCGCGAGTTACCGATCGCGGTCCGGAATTCTAGCCGGCCCGGAGCCACCCAGAGGCCGTGCACACGCGCCGGGTGGCCGGAAATACCTCCAGCCGAGCGGACATGCACTTTGTAAGCACCTTGGACGAGATGGCTGAGCCTTACTCGACTTCCAGCACCCCGGCTAAGCGTTCTCCACGGCCCGCTGTGCTTCCAGAAGACCTCCAGCCGGTCCTCATGGTGCTTTACTCCTCACTCTCTAAGCCGGCCCAGGCTTCCACCACCCCGGCTAAGCGTTCTCCACGGCCCGCTGTGCTTCCAGAAGACCTCCAGACGGTCCTCATGGTGCTTTACTCCTCACTCTTTAAGCCGAACGAGGCTTCCAGCACCCCGGCTAAGCATTTTACGCGGCCCGCCGAGCCTCCACAGCACTTCCAGCCGGTTCCACGGCTGCTTTCCTCCTCACTGTTTAAGCCGAACGAGGCTTCCAGAGCCCCGGCTAAGCGTTTTGCGCGGCCCGCTGAGCTTCCAGAGCACCTCCAGCCGGTTCCCCGGCTGCTTTCCTCCTCACTTTCTAAGCCGCCCGAGGCTTCCAGAGCCCCGGCTAAGCGTTCTCCACGTCCCGTTGATCTCCCCGGAGGTCGTAACGGGGAATTACCTCCCTCCAGCGGACACGGCGGGTAAATACGCCACCTCTCGCACTTAGCGCACACACCCGTTGCTGCGCGTCCGGTGGCACTTTGAGCGGCCAAACGGCGGGAGTAACAGTCACTCTCTTAAGTTAGGCTCATTTGACATTTTCTTGAACGGTTCGTGGATAAATATGTGATATATACTACATATGATCGCATTTATAGTCAAATCATATTGAAATATTCTCCGGGTGCTTTCCACCTCACTTCCTAAGCCGAACGAGGCTTCCAGAGCCCCGGCTAAGCGTTTTACGCGGCCCGCTGAACTTCCACAGCACCTCCAGCCGGTTCCCCGAGTGCTTTCCTCCTCACTTTATAAGCCGAACGAGGCTTCCAGAGCCCCGGCTAAGCGTTTTACGCGGCCCGCTGAACTTCCAGAGCACCTCCAGCCGCTTCTCCGGGTGCTTTTCTCCTCACTTTCTAAGCCGCCCGAGGCTTCCAGAGCCCCGGCTAAGCGTTCTCCGCGTCCCGCTGATCTTCCCGGAGCTTGTAACGGGGAAATACCTCCCTCTAGCGGACACGGCGGGTAAATACGCCACCTCTCGCACTTAGCGCACACTCGCGTTGCTGCGCGTCCGGTGGCACTCTGAGCGGCCAAACGGCGGGAGTAACAGTCACTCTCTTAAGGTAGGCTCACTTGAGATTTTTTTAACCGCCCGCGGAGGCGACCGGGACCACCGGGACAGCCGGGAGGCCGTGCGCGCGGGCCAAGTGGCCGAAAATAGCTCCAGGCCGACCGGATCGGCTAGTTGTAAGCACCGCGGATGAGATCGCGGAGCATTATTCGACTTCCAGCGGCCGGTGCGCTTACGCACGCCGCCCGGAACCTCCGGGAGGCCGTGCGCATGCGCAAGTGGCCGAAAATAGCTCCAGCCCAGCGGATCTGCACTTTACAAGCTCCGCGGATGAGATCGCGGAGCTTTATCCGACTTCCAGCGGCCGGTGCGCTCGCGCACTCCACCCGGCACCTCCGGGAGGCCGTGCGCATGCGCAAGTGGCCGAAAATAGCTCCAGCCCAGCGGATCTGCACTTTACAAGCTCCGCGGATGAGATCGCGGAGCTTTATCCGACTTCCAGCGGCCGGTGCGCTCGCGCACTCCACCCGGCACCTCCGGGAGGCCGTGCGCGCGCGCCAAGTGGCCCAAAATAGCTCCAGCCCAGCGGATCTGCACTTTACAAGCACCGCGGATGAGATCGCGGAGCTTTGTTCGACTTCCAGCGGCCGGCGCGCCCGACGAGCGGACCAGGTGACGGTCCAGCTCCACCCGGTACCTCGCACGGCCCGCTTCTCCCCCCCCCGCGCGGACTTCCGAGCGCTCGGGGAGACGTTCGGAAGCCGCCGGTGACGTTGGAGCGGGGAAATACCTCCCTCCAGCGGACACGGCGAGTAAATACACCTTCGGCCAAACGGCGGGAGTAACTATGACTCTCTTAAGGTAGCGGCACTCGACATCTTTTTAGCGGTTCGTGGACGACCCGGCCGGTTCTCGGGGGTGCTTTTTCTCCTAACTCTCGACGCCCGAGGAGGCTTCCAGAGCCCCGGCTAAGCGTTTTACGCGGCCCGCTGAACTTCCAAAGCACCTCCAGCCGGTTCCCCGGCTGCTTTCCTCCTCACTTTCTAAGCCGCCCGAGGCTTCCAGAGCCCCGGCTAAGCGTTTTACGCGGCCCGCTGAGCTTCCACAGCACCTCCAGCCGGTTCTCATGAGGCTTTCCTCCTAACTCTTGACGCCCGAGGAGGCTTCCAGAGCCTCGGATAAGCGTTTTACGCGGCCCGCTGAGCTTCCACAGCACCTCCAGCCGGTTCTCATGATGCATTCCTCCTCACTCTTTAAGCCGAACGAGGCTTCCAGAGCCTCGGCTAAGCGTTTTACGCGGCCCGCTGGACTTCCACAGCACCCCCAGCCGGTTCTTATGATGCTTTCCTCCTAACTCTTGACGCCCGAGGAGGCTTCCAGCACCCCGGCTAAGCGTTTTACGCGGCCCGCCGAGCTTCCACAGCACCTCCAGCCGGTTCTCATGAGGCTTTCCTCCTAACTCTTGACGCCCGAGGAGGCTTCCAGAGCCTCGGCTAAGCGTTTTACGCAGCCCACTGAGCTTCCACAGCACCTCCAGCCGGTTCCCCCAGTACTTTCCTCCTCACTCTTTAAGCCGAACGAGGCTTCCAGAGCCCCGGCTAAGCGTTTTACGCGGCCCGCTGGACTTCCAGAGCACCCCCAGCCGGCCCTCACAATGCTTTCCTCCTAACTCTTGACGCCCGAGGAGGCTTCCAGAGCCCCGGCTAAACGTTTTACGCGGTCCGCTGAACTTCCAGAGCACCTCCAGCCGGTTCCCCGGCTGCTTTCCTCCTCGCTTTATAAGCCGAACGAGGCTTCCAGAGCCCCGGCTAAGCGTTTTACGCGGCCCGCTGAGCTTCCGGAGCACTTCCAGCCGGTTCCCCGGGTGCTTTCCTCCTCACTGTTTAAGCCGAACGAGGCTTCCAGAGCCCCGGCTAAGCGTTTTACGCGGGCCGCTGAGCTTCCAGAGCACCTCCAGCCGGTTCCCCGAGTGCTTTCCACCTCACTTTCTAAGCCGAACGAGGCTCCCAGCACCCCGGCTAAGCGTTCTCCGCGTCCCGCTGATCTTCCCGGAGCTTGTAACGGGGAAATACCTCCCTCTAGCGGACACGGCGGGTAAATACGCCACCTCTCGCACTTAGCGCACACACCCGTTGCTGCGCGTCCGGTGGCACTTTGAGCGGCCAAACGGCGGGAGTAACTGTCACTCTCTTAAGGTAGGCCCACTTGAGATTTTTTTAACCGTCCGCGGAGGCGACCGGGACCACCGGGACAGCCGGGAGGCCGTGCGCGCGGGCCAAGTGGCCGAAAATAGCTCCAGGCCGACCGGATCGGCTAGTTGTAAGCACCGCGGATGAGATCGCGGAGCATTATTCGACTTCCAGCGGCCGGTGCGCTCGCGCACTCCACCCGGCACGCCGCCCGGAACCTCCGGGAGGCCGTGCGCGCGCGCCAAGTGGCCGAAAATAGCTCCAGGCCGACCGGATCGGCTAGTTGTAAGCACCGCGGATGAGATCGCGGAGCATTATTCGACTTCCAGCGGCCCGTGCGCTTACGCACGCCGCCCGGAACCTCCGGGAGGCCGTGCGCATGCGCAAGTGGCCGAAAATAGCTCCTAGCCGACCGGATCTGCACTTTACAAGCACCGCGGATGAGATCGCGGAGCTTTATCCGACTTCCAGCGGCCGGTGCGCTCGCGCACTCCACCCGGCACCTCCGGGAGGCCGTGCGCATGCGCCAAGTGGCCGAAAATAGCTCCAGGCCGACCGGATCTGCACTTTACAAGCTCCGCGGATGAGATCGCGGAACTTCATCCGACTTCCAGCGGCCGGTGCGCTCGCGCACTCCACCCGGCACCTCCGGGAGGCCGTGCGCGCGCGCCAAGTGGCCCAAAATAGCTCCAGCCCAGCGGATCTGCACTCCGCGGATGAGATCGCGGAGCTTTTTTCGACTTCCAGCGGCCGGCGCGCACGACGAGCGGACCCGGTGACGGTCCAGCTCCACCCGGTACCTCGCACGGCCCGCTTCTCCCCCCCGCGCGGACTTCCGAGCGCTCGGGGAGACGTTCGGAAGCCGCCGGTGCCGTTGGAGCGGGGAAATACCTCCCTCCAGCGGACACGGCGAGTAAATACACCTTCGGCCAAACGGCGGGAGTAACTATGACTCTCTTAAGGTAGAGGCACTCGACATCTTTTTCACGGTTCGTGGAGGACCCGGCCGGTTCTCGGGGGTGCTTTTTCTCCTAACTCTTGACCCCCGAGGAGGCTTCCAGAGCCCCGGCTAAGCGTTTTACGCGGCCCGCTGAGCTTCCACCGCACCTCCAGCCGGTTCCACGGGTGCTTTCCTGCTCACTGTTTAAGCCGAACGAGGCTTCCAGAGCCCCGGCTAAGCGTTTTACGCGGCCCGCCGAGCCTCCACAGCACCTCCAGCCGGTTCTCATGATGCATTCCTCCTCACTTTCTAAGCCGAACGAGGCTTCCAGAGCCCCGGCTAAGCGTTTTACGCGGCCCGCCGAACTTCCCCAGCACCTCCAGCCGGTTCTCATGATGCATTCCTCCTCACTCTTTAAGCCGAACGAGGCTTCCAGAGCCCCGGCTAAGCATTTTACACGGCCCGCTGAACTTCCACAGCACCTCCAGCCGGTTCCCCGAGTGCTTTCCACCTCACTTTCTAAGCCGAAAAAGGCTTCCAGCGCCCCGGCTAAGCGTTCTCCGCGTCCCGGTGATCTTCCCGGAGGTCGTAACGGGGAAATACCTCCCTCCAGCGGACACGGAGAGAAATTACACCGCCTCTCGCACACAGGCGGGTAAACGGCGGGAGTAACTATGACTCTCTTAAGGTAGCCTGACTTGACATCTCTTTAACGGTTCGTGGATAAATACATGATATATACAACTTATGCTCGCATTTACAGCCAAATAATATAAAATGACCATTCGGTTATAAACATTGTATTCATAATGTTTATAGGTGATGTTAATATTTATATATTTAATGTTGATAGGTGATGTTAATATTTATATATTTAATGTTTATAGGGGACGTTAATATTTATATATTTATTTTGTAGATCATGTTATGGTTGTACGACACTTGCTATAGGATCATGATGTGATCATATCGGCGGAAGTCGGCCCGGGCTCCGGGTGAAGAGGCCGAATTCTCGCCACTCGCGGCCGACCGGGGAACCAGCAGAGGCGGACGCATCGCGGCGCGAGAGCCCTTGGCACTTAGAAAAAATTGGGCAAAAGTCGCTCCGGGTGAAGAGGCCGAATTCTCGCCACTCGCGGCCGACCGGGGAACCAGCAGAGGCGGACGCAACGCGGCGCGAGAGCCCTTGGCACTTAGAAAAAATTTGGCAAAAGTCGCTCCGCGCTCCAGGTGAAGAGGCCGAAATCTCGCCACTCGCGGCCGACCGGGGAACCAGCGAAGGCGGGTAAGCTCTCAAGAGAGCCCCGCCGGCTGGTCCGCGGGCCGATTGCGGTCCCGTAAAGTACCGACAGCGGACGCCGACCCACGCCCGGCAAGGACCACCGAGAGGCGGATACGCTCTCCGACGAGCCCCGCCGGCCGGTCCGCGGCGGGAAACGCGCCCTCTGGCGGACACGCCGTTGTAAATGAATGGGCTTTGGCACTTAGTGCATTTTCGCTTAAGTTGAGCCGCGCTCCGGGCGAAGAGGCCGAATTATCGCTACTCGTGGCCGACCGGGGAACCAGCGAAGGCGGGTGGGCTTTTCCATAGAGCCCCGCCGGCTGGTCCGCGGGCCAATTATGGTCCCGTCACCTACCGACAGCGGACGCCGATCCACGCCCGGCAAGGACCACCCAGAGGCGGATAACGGCGCACACCGCGAACGGCGGGTGGCGGTCGCTGGGTGGCGGTCGGCTGGTGGCGGTCGGGGGGTGG
>NW_028284134.1:0-2500 GCF_059516105.1 Syngnathus floridae | reverse complement strand
GTCGCTCAGTTCGCGGGCCGCTGATCCCGCTCCATCTCTCCGGCCTGTGTTTAAGGAGGCGGCCGCTCCTCCTTCCTTGGATGGACCATTCGCATATTTTTCGCCCGGCCTGTGTTTAAGGAGGCGGCCGGTCCTCCTTCCTTGGATGGACCATTCGCATATTTTTCGCCCGGCCTGTGTTTAAGGAGGCGGCCGGTAACTCCCTTTCTTGGATGAGACCCAACATTCGCATATTTTTCGCCCGGCCTGTGTTTAAGGAGGCGGCCGGTCCTCCCATTCTGCCAGTGTTCCTTGGACTTTGAAAATTTCAAAGTCTTTCCGCTCCGGGCTAGGGCGGGTGAGGTCGTCTCGAACCACGTGCCTGAAGGCCGCCTCGCGCCAGATGCGGCCCCGCTCTGTCGTGCGGTGTGACCGTCCAACGCGGGCATCGCTAGATTAGCCGTGGCCACGATCCTTCCACACCGCGAGCCTTTCGCCCTCGGCCGGTGTCGGTCAACGTGTGGGTTTGGGGGGAAGGACGGCTGCCGGGAGCAGACAGCCGTCCCCGGGTGGGGTGTACAGTCCTTCCACCGCGGCCGCCGGGAGCAGACGGCCGTCGAGCGATTCTGCCATTGTTCCTAGGACTTTGTACATTTTAAAGACCCTCCGCGCGGGCCGCTGATCCCGCTCGGTCGCTCCGGCCTGTGTTTAAGGAGGCGGCCGGTCCTCCCATTCTGCCAGTGTTCCTTGGACTTTGAATATTTCAAAGTCTTTTCGCTCCGGGCTAGGGCGGGTGAGGTCGTCTCGAACCACGTGCCTGAAGGCCGCCTCGCGCCGGATGCAGGCCCCGCTCTGTCGTGCGGTGTGACCGTCCAACGCGGGCATCGCTAGATTAGCCGTGGCCACGATCCTTCCACACCGCGAGCCTTTCGCCCTCGGCCGGTGTCGGTCAACGTGTGGGGTGGGGGGGAAGGACGGCTGCCGGGAGCAGACAGCCGTCCCCGGGTGGGGTGTACAGTCCCTTCACCGCGGCCGCCGGGAGCAGACGGCCGTCGAGCGATTCTGCCATTGTCCCTAGGACTTTGTACATTTGGAAGACCCTGCGCGCGGGCCGCTGATCCCGCTCGGTCGCTCCGGCCTGTGTTTAAGGAGGCGGCCGGTCCTCCCATTCTGCCAGTGTTCCTTGGACTTTGAAAAGTCTTTCCGCTCCGGGCTAGGGCGGGTGAGGTCGTCTCGAACCACGTGCCTGAAGGCCGCCTCGCGCCGGATGCAGGCCCCGCTCTGTCGTGCGGTGTGACCGTCCAACGCGGGCATCGCTAGATTAGCCGTGGCCACGATCCTTCCACACCGCGAGCCTTTCGCCCTCGGCTGATGTTCAACCAACGTGTGGGGAGGGGGTTATGGACGGCTGCCGGGAGCAGACAGCCGTCCCCGGGAGGGGAGACTTCACGGCGGCCGCCGGGAGCAGACGGCCGTCGAGAGATTCTGCCAGTGTTCCTTGGACTTTGACTATTTCAAAGTCTTTCCGCTCCGGGCTAGGGCGGGTGAGGTCGTCTCGAACCACGTGCCTGAAGGCCGCCTCGCGCCGGATGCAGGCCCCGCTCTGTCGTGCGGTGTGACCGTCCAACGCGGGCATCGCTAGATTAGCCGTGGCCACGATCCTTCCACACCGCGAGCCTTTCGCCCTCGGCTGATGTTCAACCAACGTGTGGGGAGGGGGTTATGGACGGCTGCCGGGAGCAGACAGCCGTCCCCGGGAGGGGAGACTTCACGGCGGCCGCCGGGAGCAGACGGCCGTCGAGAGATTCTGCCAGTGTTCCTTGGACTTTGACTATTTCAAAGTCTTTCCGCTCCGGGCTAGGGCGGGTGAGGTCGTCTCGAACCACGTGCCTGAAGGCCGCCTCGCGCCGGATGCAGGCCCCGCTCTGTCGTGCGGTGTGACCGTCCAACGCGGGCATCGCTAGATTAGCCGTGGCCACGATCCTTCCACACCGCGAGCCTTTCGCCCTCGGCCGGTGTTCGCTCAACGCGCGGGCCGCTGATCCCGCTCCATCTCTCCGGCCTGTGTTTAAGGAGGCGGCCGGTCCTCCCATTCTGCCAGTGTTCCTTGGACTTTGAAAATTTCAAAGTCTTTCCGCTCCGGGCTAGGGCGGGTGAGGTCGTCTCGAGCCACGTGCCTGAAGGCCGCCTCGCGCCGGATGCAGGCCCCGCTCTGTCGTGCGGTGTGACCGTCCAACGCGGGCATCGCTAGATTAGCCGTGGCCACGATCCTTCCACACCGCGAGCCTTTCGCCCTCGGCTGGTGTTCGTCCAACGTGTGGGGAGGGGGTTAAGGACGGCTGCCGGGAGCAGACAGCCGTCCCCGGGAGGGGAGACTTCACGGCGGCCGCCGGGAGCAGACGGCCGTCGAGAGATTCTGCCAGCGTTCCTTGTACTTTGAATATTTCACAGCCGTGCTCGCACTTAGGAAATTTTCGAGCGCTGTGGCACTTAGACATTTTTCGTCAAGCGTGGCACTTAG
>NW_028284133.1:75000-80358 GCF_059516105.1 Syngnathus floridae | reverse complement strand
GCTCCAGCCCAGCGGATCGGCTGTTTACAAGCACCGCGGATGAGATCGCGGAGCTTTATTCGACTTCCAGCGGCCGGCGCGCACGACGAGCGGACCCGGTGACGGTCCAGCTCCACCCGGAACCTCGCACGGCCCGCTTCTCCCCCCCGCGCGGACTTCCGAGCGCTCGGGGAGACGTTCGGAAGCCGCCGGTGACGTTGGAGCGGGGAAATACCTCCCTCCAGCGGACACGGCGAGTAAATACACCTTCGGCCAAACGGCGGGAGTAACTATGACTCTCTTAAGGTAGCGGCACTCGACATCTTTTTCACGGTTCGTGGAGGACCCGGCCGGTTCTCGGGGGTGCTTTTTCTACTAACCCTTGACCCCCGAGGAGACTTCCAGCACCCCGGCTAAGCGTTTTACGCGGCCCGCTGAGCTTCCACCGCACCTCCAGCCGGTTCCCATGAGGCTTTCCTCCTAACTCTTGACGCCCGAGGAGGCTTCCAGAGCCTCGGCTAAGCGTTTTACGCGGCCCGCTGAGCTTCCACCGCACCTCCAGCCGGTTCTCATGAGGCTTTCCTCCTAACTCTTGACGCCCGAGGAGGCTTCCAGAGCCCCGGCTAAGCGTTTTACGCGGCCCGCTGAGCTTCCACCGCACCTCCAGCCGGTTCCCCGGGTGCATTCCTCCTCACTTTCTAAGCCGAACGAGGCTTCCAGCGCCCCGGCTAAGCGTTTTACGCGGCCCGCCGAGCTTCCACAGCACCTCCAGCCGGTTCTCATGATGCATTCCTCCTCACATTCTAAGCCGAACGAGGCTTCCAGAGCCCCGGCTAAGCGTTTTACGCGGCCCGCCGAGCCTCCACAGCACCTCCAGCCGGTTCCCCGAGTGCTTTCCTCCTCACTGTTTAAGCCGAACGAGGCTTCCAGGGCCCCGGCTAAGCGTTTTACGCGGCCCGCGGGACTTCCACAGCACCTCCAGCCGGTTCTCCGGGTGCTCCCATCCTCACTGTTTAAGCCGAACGAGGCTTCCAGAGCCCCGGCTTAGCGTTCTCCGCGTCCCGGTGATCTCCCCGGAGCTTGTAACGGGGAAATACCTCCCTCTAGCGGACACGGCGGGTAAATACGCCACCTCTCGCACTTAGCGCACACACCCGTTGCTGCGCGTCCGGTGGCACTCTGAGCGGCCAAACGGCGGGAGTAACAGTCACTCTCTTAAGGTAGGCTCACTTGAGATTTTTTTAACCGTCCGCGGAGGCGACCGGGACCACCGGGACAGCCGGGAGGCCGTGCGCGCGGGCCAAGTGGCCGAAAATAGCTCCAGGCCGACCGGATCGGCTGTTTGCGAGCACCGCGGATGAGATCGCGGAGCTTGTATTCGACTTCCAGCGGCCGGTGCGCTCGTGCACTCCACCCGGCACCTCCGGGAGGCCGTGCGCGCGCGCCAAGTGGCCCAAAATAGCTCCAGCCCAGCGGATCTGCACTCTACAAGCTCCGCGGATGAGATCGCGGAGCTTTATGCGACTTCCAGCGGCCGGCGCGCACGACGAGCGGACCAGGTGACGGTCCAGCTCCACCCGGTACCTCGCACGGCCCGCTTCTCCCCCCCGCGCGGACTTCCGAGCGCTCGGGGAGACGTTCGGAAGCCGCCGGTGACGTTGGAGCGGGGAAATACCTCCCTCCAGCGGACACGGCGAGTAAATACACCTTCGGCCAAACGGCGGGAGTAACTATGACTCTCTTAAGGTAGCGGCACTCGACATCTTTTTCACGGTTCGTGGAGGACCCGGCCGGTTCTCGGGGGTGCTTTTTCTCCGAACTCTTGACCCCCGAGGAGGCTTCCAGAGCCCCGGCTAAGCGTTTTACGCGGCCCGCTGAGCTTCCGGAGCACCTCCAGCCGGTTCCACGGGTGCTTTCCTCCTGACTTTCTAAGCCGCCCGAGGCTTCCAGAGCCCCGGCTATGCGTTTTACGCGGCCCGCTGGACTTCCACAGCACCTCCAGACGGTTCTTATGATGCTTTCCTCCTCACTGTTTAAGCCGAACGAGGCTTCCAGAGCCCCGGCTAAGCGTTTTACGCGGCCCGCTGAACTTCCCCAGCACCTCCAGCCGGTTCCCGGAGTGCTTTCCTCCTCACTGTTTAAGCCGAACGAGGCTTCCAGAGCGCCGGCTAAACGTTTTACGCGTCCCGCTGATCTTCCCGGAGCTTGTAACGGGGAATTACCTCCCTCCAGCGGACACGGCGGGTAAATACGCCACCTCTCGCACTTAGCGCACACTCGCGTAGCTGCGCGTCTGATGGCACTTTGAGTAGCCAAAATGCGGGAGTAACTGTTACTCTCTTAAGGTAGGCTCACTTGAGATTTTTTTAACCGTCCGTGGAGGCGACCGGGACCACCGGGACAGCCGGGAGGCCGTGCGCGCGGGCCAAGTGGCCGAAAATAGCTCCAGGCCGACCGGATCGGCTAGTTGTAAGCACCGCGGATGAGATCGCGGAGCATTATTCGACGTCCAGCGGCCCGTGCGCTTACGCACGCCGCCCGGAACCTCCGGGAGGCCGTGCGCATGCGCAAGTGGCCGAAAATAGCTCCTAGCCGACCGGATCGGCACTTTACAAGCTCCGCGGATGAGATCGCGGAGCTTTATTCGACTTCCAGCGGCCGGTGCGCTCGCGCACTCCACCCGGCACCTCCGGGAGGCCGTGCGCGCGCGCCAAGTGGCCGAAAATAGCTCCAAGACGACCGGATCGGCTGTTTACAAGCACCGCGGATGAGATCGCGGAGCTTCATCCGACTTCCAGCGGCCGGTGCGCTCGCGCACTCCACCCGGCACCTCCGGGAGGCCGTGCGCGCGCGCCAAGTGGCCCAAAATAGCTCCAGCCCAGCGGATCTGCACTCCGCGGATGAGATCGCGGAGCTTTATGCGACTTCCAGCGGCCGGCGCGCACGACGAGCGGACCAGGTGACGGTCCAGCTCCACCCGGTACCTCGCACGGCCCGCTTCTCCCCCCCGCGCGGACTTCCGGGCGCTCGGGGAGACGTTCGGAAGCCGCCGGTGACGTTGGAGCGGGGAAATACCTCCCTCCAGCGGACACGGCGAGTAAATACACCTTCGGCCAAACGGCGGGAGTAACTATGACTCTCTTAAGGTAGCGGCACTCGACATCTTTTTAGCGGTTCGTGGACGACCCGGCCGGTTCTCGGGGGTGCTTTTTCTCCTAACTCTCGACGCCCGAGGAGGCTTCCAGAGCCCCGGCTAAGCGTTTTACGCGGCCCGCTGAGCTTCAACCGCACCTCCAGCCGGTTCCACGGCTGCTTTCCTCCTCACTGTTTAAGCCGAACGAGGCTTCCAGAGCCCCGGCTAAACGTTTTACGCGGCCCGCTGAGCTTCCAGAGCACCTCCAGCCGGTCCTCGCGATGCTTTGCTCCTCACTCTTGACGCCCGAGGAGGCTTCCAGAGCCTCGGCTAAGCGTTTTACGCGGCCCGCCGAGCTTCCAGAGCACCTCCAGCCGGTTCCCATGAGGCATTCCTCCTCACTCTTGACGCCCGAGGAGGCTTCCAGAGCCTCGGCTAAGCGTTTTACGCGGCCCGCCGAGCTTCCAGAGCACCTCCAGCCTTTTCCCATGAGGCATTCCTCCTCACTCTTGACGCCCGAGGAGGCTTCCAGAGCCTCGGCTAAGCGTTTTACGCGGCCCGCCGAGCTTCCGGAGCACCTCCAGCCGGTTCTCATGGGGCTTTCCTCCTAACTCTTGACGCCCGAGGAGGCTTCCAGAGCCTCGGCTAAGCGTTTTACGCGGCCCGCTGAGCTTCCACCGCACCTCCAGCCGGTTCTCATGAGGCTTTCCTCCTAACTCTTGACGACCGAGGAGGCTTCCAGAGCCCCGGCTAAGCGTTTTACGCGGCCCGCTGATCTTCCCGGAGCTTGTAACGGGGAAATACCTCCCTCTAGCGGACACGGCGGGTAAATACGCCACCTCTCGCACTTAGCGCACACTCGCGTTGCTGCGCGTCTGATGGCACTTTGAGTAGCCAAAATGCGGGAGTAACTGTCACTCTCTTATGGTAGGCTCACTTGAGATTTTTTTGAACGGTTCGTGGATAAATATATGATATATACTACATATGATCGCATTTATAGTCAAATCATATCAAAATATCATTCTCATGATGCATTCCGCCTCACTTTCTAAGCCGAACGAGGCTTCCAGAGCCCCGGCTAAGCGTTTTACGCGGCCCGCCGAGCTTCCACAGCACCTCCAGCCGGTTCTCATGATGCATTCCTCCTCACTTTCTAAGCCGAACGAGGCTTCCAGAGCCCCGGCTAAGCGTTTTACGCGGCCCGCCGAACTTCCCCAGCACCTCCAGCCGGTTCTCATGATGCATTCCTCCTCACTCTTTAAGCCGAACGAGGCTTCCAGAGCCCCGGCTAAGCATTTTACACGGCCCGCTGAACTTCCACAGCACCTCCAGCCGGTTCCCCGAGTGCTTTCCACCTCACTTTCTAAGCCGAAAAAGGCTTCCAGCGCCCCGGCTAAGCGTTCTCCGCGTCCCGGTGATCTTCCCGGAGGTCGTAACGGGGAAATACCTCCCTCCAGCGGACACGGAGAGAAATTACACCGCCTCTCGCACACAGGCGGGTAAACGGCGGGAGTAACTATGACTCTCTTAAGGTAGCCTGACTTGACATCTCTTTAACGGTTCGTGGATAAATACATGATATATACAACTTATGCTCGCATTTACAGCCAAATAATATAAAATGACCATTCGGTTATAAACATTGTATTCATAATGTTTATAGGTGATGTTAATATTTATATATTTAATGTTGATAGGTGATGTTAATATTTATATATTTAATGTTTATAGGGGACGTTAATATTTATATATTTATTTTGTAGATCATGTTATGGTTGTACGACACTTGCTATAGGATCATGATGTGATCATATCGGCGGAAGTCGGCCCGGGCTCCGGGTGAAGAGGCCGAATTCTCGCCACTCGCGGCCGACCGGGGAACCAGCAGAGGCGGACGCATCGCGGCGCGAGAGCCCTTGGCACTTAGAAAAAATTGGGCAAAAGTCGCTCCGGGTGAAGAGGCCGAATTCTCGCCACTCGCGGCCGACCGGGGAACCAGCAGAGGCGGACGCAACGCGGCGCGAGAGCCCTTGGCACTTAGAAAAAATTTGGCAAAAGTCGCTCCGCGCTCCAGGTGAAGAGGCCGAAATCTCGCCACTCGCGGCCGACCGGGGAACCAGCGAAGGCGGGTAAGCTCTCAAGAGAGCCCCGCCGGCTGGTCCGCGGGCCGATTGCGGTCCCGTAAAGTACCGACAGCGGACGCCGACCCACGCCCGGCAAGGACCACCGAGAGGCGGATACGC
>NW_028284133.1:35000-62500 GCF_059516105.1 Syngnathus floridae | reverse complement strand
TAGGTGCGTGCGTGGAATCGGGGCGTCTCGGTCTCGCTGCCGTACGGCTCGCGCTAGGCCTGCGGGGGCGGCGTCGGAGCGCGCGCTCGCGCGGCGGCCGTAGCGCTAGAGGGCGACCCGCAAGTGGGGAGGAACCGTCCACCCAACGCCGGCGCTAGCCGGGGCCGGTGGGGGCCCTACCAAGGCGGGTCATGGTCGCATGTCGGTCGGTCCGGCCTCTGTTTACCGAGGCGGCCGGCACCTCCATCTGCCTTGGATGCCCCGAATCCGCAGACTTTCCTCCGGCCTCAGCTTAACGAGACGGCCGTTGCCTCCATCCTTGGATGTTAACATTCGCAGAGTTTCAGCTCCGGGCTAGGGCGGGTGAAGTCGTCTCGAACCACGTGCCTGAAGGCCGCCTCGCGCCGGATGCAGGCCCCGCTCTGTCGTGCGGTGTGACCGTCCAACGCGGGCATCGCTAGATTAGCCGTGGCCACGATCCTTCCACACCGCGAGCCTTTCGCCCTCGGCCGGTGGTCGCTCAGTTCGCGGGCCGCTGATCCCGCTCCATCTCTCCGGCCTGTGTTTAAGGAGGCGGCCGCTCCTCCTTCCTTGGATGGACCATTCGCATATTTTTCGCCCGGCCTGTGTTTAAGGAGGCGGCCGGTCCTCCTTCCTTGGATGGACCATTCGCATATTTTTCGCCCGGCCTGTGTTTAAGGAGGCGGCCGGTAACTCCCTTTCTTGGATGAGACCCAACATTCGCATATTTTTCGCCCGGCCTGTGTTTAAGGAGGCGGCCGGTCCTCCCATTCTGCCAGTGTTCCTTGGACTTTGAAAATTTCAAAGTCTTTCCGCTCCGGGCTAGGGCGGGTGAGGTCGTCTCGAACCACGTGCCTGAAGGCCGCCTCGCGCCAGATGCGGCCCCGCTCTGTCGTGCGGTGTGACCGTCCAACGCGGGCATCGCTAGATTAGCCGTGGCCACGATCCTTCCACACCGCGAGCCTTTCGCCCTCGGCCGGTGTCGGTCAACGTGTGGGTTTGGGGGGAAGGACGGCTGCCGGGAGCAGACAGCCGTCCCCGGGTGGGGTGTACAGTCCTTCCACCGCGGCCGCCGGGAGCAGACGGCCGTCGAGCGATTCTGCCATTGTTCCTAGGACTTTGTACATTTTAAAGACCCTCCGCGCGGGCCGCTGATCCCGCTCGGTCGCTCCGGCCTGTGTTTAAGGAGGCGGCCGGTCCTCCCATTCTGCCAGTGTTCCTTGGACTTTGAATATTTCAAAGTCTTTTCGCTCCGGGCTAGGGCGGGTGAGGTCGTCTCGAACCACGTGCCTGAAGGCCGCCTCGCGCCGGATGCAGGCCCCGCTCTGTCGTGCGGTGTGACCGTCCAACGCGGGCATCGCTAGATTAGCCGTGGCCACGATCCTTCCACACCGCGAGCCTTTCGCCCTCGGCCGGTGTCGGTCAACGTGTGGGGTGGGGGGGAAGGACGGCTGCCGGGAGCAGACAGCCGTCCCCGGGTGGGGTGTACAGTCCCTTCACCGCGGCCGCCGGGAGCAGACGGCCGTCGAGCGATTCTGCCATTGTCCCTAGGACTTTGTACATTTGGAAGACCCTGCGCGCGGGCCGCTGATCCCGCTCGGTCGCTCCGGCCTGTGTTTAAGGAGGCGGCCGGTCCTCCCATTCTGCCAGTGTTCCTTGGACTTTGAAAAGTCTTTCCGCTCCGGGCTAGGGCGGGTGAGGTCGTCTCGAACCACGTGCCTGAAGGCCGCCTCGCGCCGGATGCAGGCCCCGCTCTGTCGTGCGGTGTGACCGTCCAACGCGGGCATCGCTAGATTAGCCGTGGCCACGATCCTTCCACACCGCGAGCCTTTCGCCCTCGGCTGATGTTCAACCAACGTGTGGGGAGGGGGTTATGGACGGCTGCCGGGAGCAGACAGCCGTCCCCGGGAGGGGAGACTTCACGGCGGCCGCCGGGAGCAGACGGCCGTCGAGAGATTCTGCCAGTGTTCCTTGGACTTTGACTATTTCAAAGTCTTTCCGCTCCGGGCTAGGGCGGGTGAGGTCGTCTCGAACCACGTGCCTGAAGGCCGCCTCGCGCCGGATGCAGGCCCCGCTCTGTCGTGCGGTGTGACCGTCCAACGCGGGCATCGCTAGATTAGCCGTGGCCACGATCCTTCCACACCGCGAGCCTTTCGCCCTCGGCCGGTGTTCGCTCAACGCGCGGGCCGCTGATCCCGCTCCATCTCTCCGGCCTGTGTTTAAGGAGGCGGCCGGTCCTCCCATTCTGCCAGTGTTCCTTGGACTTTGAAAATTTCAAAGTCTTTCCGCTCCGGGCTAGGGCGGGTGAGGTCGTCTCGAGCCACGTGCCTGAAGGCCGCCTCGCGCCGGATGCAGGCCCCGCTCTGTCGTGCGGTGTGACCGTCCAACGCGGGCATCGCTAGATTAGCCGTGGCCACGATCCTTCCACACCGCGAGCCTTTCGCCCTCGGCTGGTGTTCGTCCAACGTGTGGGGAGGGGGTTAAGGACGGCTGCCGGGAGCAGACAGCCGTCCCCGGGAGGGGAGACTTCACGGCGGCCGCCGGGAGCAGACGGCCGTCGAGAGATTCTGCCAGCGTTCCTTGTACTTTGAATATTTCACAGCCGTGCTCGCACTTAGGAAATTTTCGAGCGCTGTGGCACTTAGACATTTTTCGTCAAGCGTGGCACTTAGAAATTTTTCGTCAAGAGAGGCACTTAGACATTTTTCGTCAAGAGTGACACTTAGAAAATTTTTCACTCTCTTTGTGCCTTCCAGGGTGCTGTGCAACCCTGCGTGTTGTGTTCCCACCGAGCAAGGGGCGCTGCTGGCGGCCATGACCAAGCGCTCGGCACCGGGCCCTTTCATTTTGTGGGGTAAATTATGCGCCCCCCATGCTCGTTCTGACTATATTTTGCGAAAGGGGGGTAAATCGTTGATGAGTACGCTGACTAGGGGGACCATTTAGCGTACTCTGGCGCACCTGAAGACCAAAGTTGGTACTGCACCCTCCCCCTGGTACCCCAGCCCCTGGTACCTAAAGAGGGAGAGGCCGAATTTTCGCTTTTTGGGGCCGACCGAGGGAACCAGCCGAGGCGGACACTTTTCGGCTCAAGAGCCGTTGGCACTTAGAAAAAATTCGCACAAGTTGGCAGGGCTACCAGGGGAAGAGGCCGAATTTTCGCTTTTGAAGGCCGACCGCGGGAACCAGCCGAGGCGGACACTTTTCGGCTCAAGAGCCGTTGGCACTTAGAAAATATTTGCCAAACTTGGCTTGACTTCCAGGAGAAGAGGCCGAATTTTCACTTTTGGTGGCCGACCTGGGGAACCAGCCGAGGCGGACACTTTTCGGCTCAAGAGCCGTTGGCACTTAGAAAATATTTGCCAAACTTGGCTTGACTTCCAGGAGAAGAGGCCGAATTTTCACTTTTGGTGGCCGTTATGGGGAACCAGCCGAGGCGGACACTTTTCGGCTCAAGAGCCGTTGGCACTTAGAAAATATTTGCCAAACATGGCTTGACTTCCAGGAGAAGAGGCCGAATTTTCACTTTTGGTGGCCGTTATGGGGAACCAGCCGAGGCGGACACTTTACGCTGGTTGAGTCGTTGGCACTTAGAAAATATTTGCCAAACTTGGCTTGACTTCCAGGAGAAGAGGCCGAATTTTCACTTTTGGTGGCCGACCTGGGGAACCAGCCGAGGCGGACACTTTACGCTGGTTGAGTCGTTGGCACTTAGAAAATATCTGCCAAACTTGGCTTGACTTCCAGGAGAAGAGGCCGAATTTTCACTTTTGGTGACCGACCTGGGGAACCAGCCGAGGCGGACACTTTACGCTGGTTGAGTCGTTGGCACTTAGAAAATATTTGCCAAACTTGGCTTGACTTCCAGGAGAAGAGGCCGAATTTTCACTTTTGGTGGCCGACCTGGGGAACCAGCCGAGGCGGACACTTTACGCTGGTTGAGTCGTTGGCACTTAGAAAATATTCGCCAAACTTGGCAAGACTTCCAGGAGAAGAGGCCGAATTTTCACTTTTGGTGGCCGACCTGGGGAACCAGCCGAGGCGGACACTTTACGCTGGTTGAGTCGTTGGCACTTAGAAAATATTTGCCAAACTTGGCTTGACTTCCAGGAGAAGAGGCCGAATTTTCACTTTTCATGGCCGTTATGGGGAACCAGCCGAGGCGGACACTTTGCGCTGGTTGAGTCGTTGGCACTTAGAAAATATTTGCCAAACTTGGCTTGACTTCCAGGAGAAGAGGCCGAATTTTCACTTTTGGTGGCCGTTATGGGGAACCAGCCGAGGCGGACACTTTAGGCTGGTTGAGTCGTTGGCACTCAGAAAATATTCGCCAAACTTGGCCAGACTTCCAGGAGAAGAGGCCGAATTTTCACTTTTGGTGACCGACCTGGGGAACCAGCCGAGGCGGACACTTTACGCTGGTTGAGTCGTTGGCACTTAGAAAATATTTGCCAAACTTGGCTTGACTTCCAGGAGAAGAGGCCGAATTTTCACTTTTGGTGGCCGACCTGGGGAACCAGCCGAGGCGGACACTTTACGCTGGTTGAGTCGTTGGCACTTAGAAAATATTCGCCAAACTTGGCAAGACTTCCAGGAGAAGAGGCCGAATTTTCACTTTTGGTGGCCGACCTGGGGAACCAGCCGAGGCGGACACTTTACGCTGGTTGAGTCGTTGGCACTTAGAAAATATTTGCCAAACTTGGCTTGACTTCCAGGAGAAGAGGCCGAATTTTCACTTTTCATGGCCGTTATGGGGAACCAGCCGAGGCGGACACTTTGCGCTGGTTGAGTCGTTGGCACTTAGAAAATATTTGCCAAACTTGGCTTGACTTCCAGGAGAAGAGGCCGAATTTTCACTTTTGGTGGCCGTTATGGGGAACCAGCCGAGGCGGACACTTTAGGCTGGTTGAGTCGTTGGCACTCAGAAAATATTCGCCAAACTTGGCCAGACTTCCAGGAGAAGAGGCCGAATTTTCACTTTTGGTGGCCGTTATGGGGAACCAGCCGAGGCGGACACTTTAGGCTGGTTGAGTCGTTGGCACTTAGAAAATATTCGCCAAACTTGGCCAGACTTCCAGGAGAAGAGGCCGAATTTTCACTTGTTCTGGCCGTTATGGGGAACCAGCCGAGGCGGACACTTTAGGCTGGTTGAGTCGTTGGCACTTAGAAAATATTCGCCAAACTTGGCCAGACTTCCAGGAGAAGAGGCCGAATTTTCACTTGTTCTGGCCGTTATGGGGAACCAGCCGAGGCGGACACTTTACGGCTGTTGAGTCGTTGGCACTTAGAAAATATTCGCCAAACTTGGCCAGACTTCCAGGAGAAGAGGCCGAATTTTCACTTGTTCTGGCCGTTATGGGGAACCAGCCGAGGCGGACACTTTACGGCTGTTGAGTCGTTGGCACTTAGAAAATATTCGCCAAACTTGGCCAGACTTCCAGGAGAAGAGGCCGAATTTTCACTTGTTCTGGCCGACCTGGGGAACCAGACGAGGCGGACACATCACCCCGCAAGTGACGTTGGCACTTTGAAAATATTCGCCAAACTTGGCCAGACTTCCAGGAGAAGAGGCCGAATTTTCACTTGTTCTGGCCGACCTGGGGAACCAGACGAGGCGGACACATCACCCCGCAAGTGCCGTTGGCACTTTGAAAATATTCGCCAAACTTGGCCGGACTTCCAGGAGAAGAGGCCGAATTTTCACTTGTTCTGGCCGACCTGGGGAACCAGACGAGGCGGACACATCACCCCGCAAGTGCCGTTGGCACTTTGAAAATATTCGCCAAACTTGGCCGGACTTCCAGGAGAAGAGGCCGAATTTTCACTTTTTCTGGCCGACCTGGGGAACCAGACGAGGCGGACACATCACCCCGCAAGTGCCGTTGGCACTTTGAAAATATTCGAAACTTCCATCAAACACACATCGGCTTTTTCGCCGTCGCTGTCCGGCCTGGGCACCATCGTGGCTCGGACAGTTCGTGTGCCAGCTTCCGTTGGCACTTAGAACATTTTTCAAAATAAAAATAAACAGTCCTGCACATACGTGCCGACTATATTTTGCGAAAGGGGAGTAAACCGATGAGTACACTAACTAGGGGGACCAACAGACCGTAGTGGTCTCCCCTGGTACCTAAATGCATACCCCTGGTACCTCAGCGACTACCCCTGGTACCTAAATGCGTACCCCTGGTACCTCAGAGAGGCCGAATTTTCACATTCCGTGGCCGAACTAGGGAACCGGACGAGGCGGACACTTTTCCGGGAGAGACCCGATGGCACTTAGAAAATATTCGCCGAACTTCGTCGGACTTCCATAGCAAGAGGCCGAATTTTCACATTATGTGGCCGAACTAGGGAACCGGACGAGTCGGACACTTTTCCGGGAGAGACCCGATGGCACTTAGAAAATTTTCGCTCAAGTTGGCAGGACTTCCAGAGCAAGAGGCCGAATTTTCACATTATGTGGCCGACTCGGGGAACCAGCCGAGTCGGACACTTTTCCGGGCAAGACCCGATGGCACTTAGAAAATATTCGCTCAAGTTGGCAGGACTTCCAGAGCAAGAGGCCGAATTTTCACATTATGTGGCCGAACTAGGGAACCGGCCGAGTCGGACACTTTTCCGGGAAAGACCCGATGGCACTTAGAAAATATTCGCTCAAGTTGGCAGGACTTCCAGAGCAAGAGGCCGAATTTTCACATTATGTGGCCGAACTAGGGAACCAGCCGAGTCGGACACTTTTCCGGGCAAGACCCGATGGCACTTAGAAAATATTCGCTCAAGTTGGCAGGACTTCCAGAGCAAGAGGCCGAATTTTCACATTATGTGGCCGAACTAGGGAACCGGCCGAGTCGGACACTTTTCCGGGCAAGACCCGATGGCACTTAGAAAATATTGGCTCAAGTTGGCAGGACTTCCAGAGCAAGAGGCCGAATTTTCACATTATGTGGCCGAACTAGGGAACCAGCCGAGTCGGACACTTTTCCGGGCAAGAGCCGATGGCACTTAGAAAATATTCGCTCAAGTTGGCAGGACTTCCAGAGCAAGAGGCCGAATTTTCACATTATGTGGCCGAACTAGGGAACCGGCCGAGTCGGACACTTTTCCGGGCAAGACCCGATGGCACTTAGAAAATATTCGCTCAAGTTGGCAGGACTTCCAGAGCAAGAGGCCGAATTTTCACATTATGTGGCCGAACTAGGGAACCGGACGAGTCGGACACTTTTCCGGGCAAGACCCGATGGCACTTAGAAAATATTCGCTCAAGTTGGCAGGACTTCCAGAGCAAGAGGCCGAATTTTCACATTATGTGGCCGAACTAGGGAACCAGCCGAGTCGGACACTTTTCCGGGCAAGAGCCGATGGCACTTAGAAAATATTCGCTCAAGTTGGCAGGACTTCCAGAGCAAGAGGCCGAATTTTCACATTATGTGGCCGAACTAGGGAACCAGCCGAGTCGGACACTTTTCCGGGCAAGACCCGATGGCACTTAGAAAATATTCGCTCAAGTTGGCAGGACTTCCAGAGCAAGAGGCCGAATTTTCACATTATGTGGCCGAACTAGGGAACCGGACGAGTCGGACACTTTTCCGGGCAAGACCCGATGGCACTTAGAAAATATTCGCTCAAGTTGGCAGGACTTCCAGAGCAAGAGGCCGAATTTTCACATTATGTGGCCGAACTAGGGAACCAGCCGAGTCGGACACTTTTCCGGGCAAGACCCGATGGCACTTAGAAAATATTCGCTCAAGTTGGCGGGACTTCCAGAGCGAGAGGCCGAATTTTCGCTCGTTCGGGGCGACTCGGGGAACCAGCCGAGTCGGACACTTTTCCGGGCAAGACCCGATGGCACTTAGAAAATATTCGCTCAAGTTGGCGGGACTTCCAGAGCGAGAGGCCGAATTTTCACATTATGTGGCCGAACTAGGGAACCGGCCGAGTCGGACACTTTTCCGGGCAAGACCCGATGGCACTTAGAAAATATTCGCTCAAGTTGGCAGGACTTCCAGGCGAAGAGGCCGAATTTTTGCTCGTTCGGGCCGACTCGGGGAACCAGCCGAGTCGGACACTTTTCCGGGCAAGACCCGATGGCACTTAGAAAATATTCGCTCAAGTTGGCAGGACTTCCAGAGCGAGAGGCCGAATTTTCGCTCGTTCGGGCCGACTCGGGGAACCAGCCGAGTCGGACACTTTTCCGGGCAAGACCCGATGGCACTTAGAAAATATTCGCTCAAGTTGGCAGGACTTCCAGAGCAAGAGGCCGAATTTTCGCTCGTTCGGGCCGACTCGGGGAACCAGCCGAGTCGGACACTTTTCCGGGCAAGACCCGATGGCACTTAGAAAATATTCGCTCAAGTTGGCAGGACTTCCAGGCGAAGAGGCCGAATTTTCGCTCGTTCGGGCCGACTCGGGGAACCAGCCGAGTCGGACACTTTTCCGGGCAAGACCCGATGGCACTTAGAAAATATTCGCTCAAGTTGGCAGGACTTCCAGAGCAAGAGGCCGAATTTTCGCTCGTTCGGGCCGACTCGGGGAACCAGACGAGTCGGACACTTTTCCGGGCAAGACCCGATGGCACTTAGAAAATATTCGCTCAAGTTGGCAGGACTTCCAGAGCAAGAGGCCGAATTTTCACTCGTTCGGGCCGACTCGGGGAACCAGCCGAGTCGGACACTTTTCCGGGCAAGACCCGATGGCACTTAGAAAATATTCGCTCAAGTTGGCAGGACTTCCAGAGCAAGAGGCCGAATTTTCGCTCGTTCGGGCCGACTCGGGGAACCAGACGAGTCGGACACTTTTCCGGGCAAGACCCGATGGCACTTAGAAAATATTCGCTCAAGTTGGCAGGACTTCCAGAGCAAGAGGCCGAATTTTCACTCGTTCGGGCCGACTCGGGGAACCAGCCGAGTCGGACACTTTTCCGGGCAAGACCCGTTGGCACTTAGAAAATATTCGCTCAAGTTGGCAGGACTTCCAGAGCAAGAGGCTGAATTTTCGCTCGTTCGGGCCGACTCGGGGAACCAGCCGAGTCGGACACATTACGGCCAAACACCCGTTGGCACTTAGAAAATATTCGCCAAAGTCGGCCGGACTTCCAGGCGAAGAGGCTGAATTTTCGCTCGTTCGGGCCGACTCGGGGAACCAGCCGAGTCGGACACATTTCGGCGTAACACCCGTTGGCACTTAGAAAATATTCGCCAAAGTTCGTTGGACCTCCAGGCGAAGAGGCCGAATTTTCGCTCGTTCGGGCCGACTCGGGGAACCAGCCGAGTCGGACACATTACGGCCGAACACCCGTTGGCACTTAGAAAATATTCGCCAAAGTTCGTCGGACTTCCAGGCGAAGAGGCCGAATTTTCGCTCGTTCGGGCCGACTCGGGGAACCAGCCGAGTCGGACACATTTCGGCGCAACACCCGTTGGCACTTAGAAAATATTCGCCCAAGTCGGCCGGACTTCCAGGCGAAGAGGCCGAATTTTCACTTTTTCTGGCCGACCGGAGGAACCAGCCGCGTCGGACACATTACGGTGTAACACCCGTTGGCACTTAGAAAATATTCGCCAAAGTTCGTCGGACCTCCAGAGCGAGAGGCCGAATTTTCACTTTTTCTGGCCGACCGGAGAACCAGCCGAGGCGGACACATCACGCCGCTTTTGCCGTTGGCATATTCGAAACTTCCAGAATCGGCTTTTTCGCCGTCGCTGTCCGGCCTGGGCACCATCGTGGCTCGGACACGTCGTGTGCCAGCGTCCGCTGGCACTTAGAAATATTTTCAAAAAAAAAATAAACAGTCCTGCACATACGTGCCGACTATATTTTGCGAAAGGGGAGTAAACCGTCGATGAGTACGCTGACTAGTGGGACCAACCATCGCGCTCTGGCGCACCTGAAGACCAAAGTTGGTACTGCACCCTACCCCTGGTACCCAAACGGGGTAGAGGCCGATTTTTCGCATTTGGCGGCCGACCTAGGGAACCAGAAGAGGCGGACACTTTTCCGAGCAAGTGCCGATGGCACTTCCAGAGCGAGAGGCCGAATAATCGTAATTTGTGGCCGACTTGGGAACCAGCGAAGGCGGATAGGAAGTGGAGTGGGTCCCGCTGGCTGGTCCGCGGGCCAATTGCGGTCCCGCGAGTTAGCGATCGCGGTCCGGAATTCTAGCCGACTTGGGAACCAGCGAAGGCGGATAGGAAGTCAAGTGGGTCCCGCCGGCTGGTCCGCGGGCCAATTGCGGTCCCGCGAGTTAGCGATCGCGGTCCGGAATTCTAGCCGACTTGGGAACCAGCGAAGGCGGATGGGTGGTCACCGAGGTCCCGCCGGCTGGTCCGCGGGCCATTTAGGGTCCCGCGAGTTACCGATCGCGGTCCGGAATTCTAGCCGACTTGGGAACCAGCGAAGGCGGATAGGAAGTGGAGTGGGTCCCGCCGGCTGGTCCGCGGGCCATTTAGGGTCCCGCGAGTTAGCGATCGCGGTCCGGAATTCTAGCCGACTTGGGAACCAGCGAAGGCGGATGGGTGGTCACCGAGGTCCCGCCGGCTGGTCCGCGGGCCATTTAGGGTCCCGCGAGTTACCGATCGCGGTCCGGAATTCTAGCCGACTTGGGAACCAGCGAAGGCGGATAGGAAGTCAAGTGGGTCCCGCCGGCTGGTCCGCGGGCCATTTAGGGTCCCGCGAGTTAGCGATCGCGGTCCGGAATTCTAGCCGACTTGGGAACCAGCGAAGGCGGATAGGAAGTCAAGTGGGTCCCGCCGGCTGGTCCGCGGGCCATTTAGGGTCCCGCGAGGTACCGATCGCGGTCCGGAATTCTACCCGGCCAGGGACCACCGCGAGGCGGATGGGTCTTCACCGAGGTCCCGCCGGCTGGTCCGCGGGCCATTTAGGGTCCCGCGAGTTAGCGATCGCGGTCCGGAATTCTAGCCGACTTGGGAACCAGCGAAGGCGGATAGGAAGTCAAGCTGGTCCCGCCGGCTGGTCCGCGGGCCAATTGCGGTCCCGCGAGTTAGCGATCGCGGTCCGGAATTCTAGCCGACTTGGGAACCAGCGAAGGCGGATAGGAAATCAAGTGGGTCCCGCCGGCTGGTCCGCGGGCCAATTGCGGTCCCGCGAGTTAGCGATCGCGGTCCGGAATTCTAGCCGACTTGGGAACCAGCGAAGGCGGATGGGTGGTCACCGAGGTCCCGCCGGCTGGTCCGCGGGCCATTTAGGGTCCCGCAAGTTACCGATCGCGGTCCGGAATTCTAGCCGGCCGGGGACCACCGCGAGGCGGATGGGTCTTCACCGAGGTCCCGCCGGCTGGTCCGCGGGCCATTTAGGGTCCCGCGAGTTAGCGATCGCGGTCCGGAATTCTAGCCGGCCGGGAACCACCGCGAGGCGGATGGGTGCTCACCGAGGTCCCGCCGGCTGGTCCGCGGGCCATTTAGGGTCCCGCGAGTTAGCGATCGCGGTCCGGAATTCTAGCCGGCCAGGGACCACCGCGAGGCGGATGGGTCTTCACCGAGGTCCCGCCGGATGGTCCGCGGGCCATTTAGGGTCCCGCGAATTACCGATCGCGGTCCGGAATTCTAGCCGGCCAGGGACCACCGCGAGGCGGATGGGTGGTCACCGAGGTCCCGCCGGATGGTCCGCGGGCCATTTAGGGTCCCGCGAGTTAGCGATCGCGGTCCGGAATTCTACCCGGCCGGGGACCACCGCGAGGCGGATAGGTCTTCACCGAGGTCCCGCCGGCTGGTCCGCGGGCCATTTAGGGTCCCGCGAGTTACCGATCGCGGTCCGGAATTCTAGCCGGCCGGGGACCACCGCGAGGCGGATGGGTGGTCACCGAGGTCCCGCCGGCTGGTCCGCGGGCCATTTAGGGTCCCGCGAGTTAGCGGTCGCGGTCCGGAATTCTAGCCGGCCAGGGACCACCGCGAGGCGGATGGGTGGTCACCGAGGTCCCGCCGGCCGGTCCGCGGGCCATTTAGGGTCCCGCGAGTTAGCGATCGCGGTCCGGAATTCTAGCCGGCCAGGGACCACCGCGAGGCGGATGGGTCTTCACCGAGGTCCCGCCGGCTGGTCCGCGGGCCATTTAGGGTCCCGCGAGTTACCGATCGCGGTCCGGAATTCTAGCCGGCCAGGGACCACCGCGAGGCGGATGGGTGGTCACCGAGGTCCCGCCGGCTGGTCCGCGGGCCATTTAGGGTCCCGCGAGTTAGCGGTCGCGGTCCGGAATTCTAGCCGGCCAGGGACCACCGCGAGGCGGATGGGTGGTCACCGAGGTCCCGCCGGCCGGTCCGCGGGCCATTTAGGGTCCCGCGAGTTAGCGATCGCGGTCCGGAATTCTAGCCGGCCAGGGACCACCGCGAGGCGGATGGGTCTTCACCGAGGTCCCGCCGGCTGGTCCGCGGGCCATTTAGGGTCCCGCGAGTTAGCGATCGCGGCCCGGAATTCTAGCCGGCCAGGGACCACCGCGAGGCGGATGGGTCTTCACCGAGGTCCCGCCGGCTGGTCCGCGGGCCATTTAGGGTCCCGCGAGTTAGCGATCGCGGTCCGGAATTCTAGCCGACTTGGGAACCAGCGAAGGCGGATAGGTGGTCACCGAGGTCCCGCCGGCTGGTCCGCGGGCCATTTAGGGTCCCGCGAGTTAGCGATCGCGGTCCGGAATTCTAGCCGGCCGGGGACCACCGCGAGGCGGATGGGTCTTCACCGAGGTCCCGCCGGCTGGTCCGCGGGCCATTTAGGGTCCCGCGAATTACCGATCGCGGTCCGGAATTCTAGCCGGCCAGGGACCACCGCGAGGCGGATGGGTGGTCACCGAGGTCCCGCCGGCTGGTCCGCGGGCCATTTAGGGTCCCGCAAATTAGCGATCGCGGTCCGGAATTCTAGCCGGCCGGGGACCACCGCGAGGCGGATGGGTCTTCACCGAGGTCCCGCCGGCTGGTCCGCGGGCCATTTAGGGTCAAATCATATCAAAATGTCATTCTCCGGGTGCGTTCCTCCTCGCTTCGTAAGCCGAACGAGGCTTCCAGAGCCCCGGTTAAGCGTTTTACGCGGCCCGCCGAGCCTCCACAGCACCTCCAGCCGGTTCTCATGAGGCTTTCCTCCTAACTCTTGACGCCCGAGGAGGCTTCCAGAGCCTCGGCTAAGTGTTTTACGCGGCCCGCTGGACTTCCACAGCACCTCCAGCCGGTTCTTATGATGATTTCCTCCTCACTCTTGACGCCCGAGGAGGCTTCCAGCGCCCCGGCTAAGCGTTTTACGCGGCCCGCTGAGCTTCCAGAGCACCTCCAGCCGGTTCCACGGGTGCTTTCCTCCTCACTCTTGAAGCCCGAGGAGGCTTCCAGAGCCTCGGCTAAGCGTTTTACGCGGCCCGCTGAGCTTCCACAGCACCTCCAGCCGGTTCTCATGATGCATTCCTCCTCACTCTTTAAGCCGAACGAGGCTTCCAGAGCCTCGGCTAAGCGTTTTACGCGGCCCGCTGGACTTCCACAGCACCCCCAGCCGGTTCTTATGATGCTTTCCTCCTAACTCTTGACGCCCGAGGAGGCTTCCAGCACCCCGGCTAAGCGTTTTACGCGGCCCGCCGAGCTTCCACAGCACCTCCAGCCGGTTCTCATGAGGCTTTCCTCCTAACTCTTGACGCCCGAGGAGGCTTCCAGAGCCTCGGCTAAGCGTTTTACGCAGCCCACTGAGCTTCCACAGCACCTCCAGCCGGTTCCCCCAGTACTTTCCTCCTCACTCTTTAAGCCGAACGAGGCTTCCAGAGCCCCGGCTAAACGTTTTACGCGGCCCGCTGAACTTCCAGAGCACCTCCAGCCGGTTCTTATGATGCTTTCCTCCTCACTCTTGACGCCCGAGGAGGCTTCCAGAGCCCCGGCTAAGCGTTTTACGCGGCCCGCCGAGCTTCCACAGCACCTCCAGCCGGTTCTCATGATGCATTCCTCCTCACTTTCTAAGCCGAACGAGGCTTCCAGAGCCCCGGCTAAGCGTTTTACGCGGCCCGCCGAACTTCCACCGCACCTCCAGCCGGTTCTCATGATGCATTCCTCCTCACTGTTTAAGCCGAACGAGGCTTCCAGAGCCCCGGCTAAACGTTTTACCCGGCCCGCTGAACTTCCAGAGCACCTCCAGCCGGTTCCCCGGCTGCTTTCCTCCCCACTTTATAAGCCGAACGAGGCTTCCAGGGCCCCGGCTAAGCGTTTTACGCGTCCGGCTGATCTTCCCGGAGCTTGTAACGGGGAAATACTTCCCTCTAGCGGACACGGCGGGTAAATACGCCACCTCTCGCACTTAGCGCACACTCGCGTTGCTGCGCGTCCGGTGGCACTTTGAGCGGCCAAACGGCGGGAGTAACTGTCACTCTCTTATGGTAGGCTCATTTGACATTTTCTTGAACGGTTCGTGGATAAATATGTGATATATACTACATATGATCGCATTTATAGTCAAATCATATCAAAATGTCATTCTCCGGGTGCATTCCTCCTCGCTTCTTAAGCCGAACGAGGCTTCCAGAGCCCCGGTTAAGCGTTTTACGCGGCCCGCCGAGCCTCCACAGCACCTCCAGCCGGTTCTCCGGGTGCTCCCATCCTCACTGTTTAAGCCGAACGAGGCTTCCAGAGCCCCGGCTAAGCGTTTTACGCGGCCCGCTGAGCTTCCGGAGCACCTCCAGCCGGTTCCCCGAGTGCTTTCCTCCTCACTGTTTGAGCCGAACGAGGCTTCCAGAGCCCCGGCTAAGCGTTTTACGCGTCCCGGTGATCTCCCCGGAGCTTGTAACGGGGAATTAGCTCCCTCCAGCGGACACGGCGGGTAAATACGCCACCTCTCGCACTTAGCGCACACTCGCGTTGCTGCGCGTCCGGTGGCACTTTGAGCGGCCAAACGGCGGGAGTAACAGTCACTCTCTTAAGTTAGGCTCATTTGACATTTTCTTGAACGGTTCGTGGATAAATATGTGATATATACTACATATGATCGCATTTATAGTCAAATCATATCAAAATGTCATTCTCCGGGTGCATTCCTCCTCGCTTCTTAAGCCGAACGAGGCTTCCAGAGCCCCGGTTAAGCGTTTTACGTGGCCCGCCGAGCCTCCACAGCACCTCCAGCCGGTTCTCCGGGTGCTCCCATCCTCACTGTTTAAGCCGAACGAGGCTTCCAGAGCCCCGGCTAAGCGTTTTACGCGGCCCGCTGAACTTCCACAGCACCTCCAGCCGGTTCTCCGGGTGCTCCCATCCTCACTGTTTAAGCCGAACGAGGCTTCCAGAGCCCCGGCTAAGCGTTTTACGCGGCCCGCTGAGCTTCCACCGCACCTCCAGCCGGTTCCCCGGGTGCTTTCCTCCTCACTGTTTAAGCCGAACGAGGCTTCCAGAGCCCCGGCTAAGCGTTCTCCGCGTCCCGCTGATCTTCCCGGAGCTTGTAACGGGGAATTAGCTCCCTCCAGCGGACACGGCGGGTAAATACGCCACCTCTCGCACTTAGCGCACACTCGCGTTGCTGCGCGTCCGGTGGCACTTTGAGCGGCCAAACGGCGGGAGTAACACTCACTCTCTTAAGGTAGGCTCACTTGAGATTTTTTTAACCGTCCGCGGAGGCGACCGGGACCACCGGGACAGCCGGGAGGCCGTGCGCGCGGGCCAAGTGGCCGAAAATAGCTCCAAGCCCAGCGGATCGGCTAGTTGTAAGCACCGCGGATGAGATCGCGGAGCATTATTCGACTTCCAGCGGCCGGTGCGCTCACGCACTCCACCCGGCACCTCCGGGAGGCCGTGCGCGCGCGCCAAGTGGCCGAAAATAGCTCCAAGAGGACCGGATCGGCTGCTTACAAGCACCGCGGATGAGATCGCGGAGCTTCATTCGACTTCCAGCGGCCGGTGCGCTCGCGCACTCCACCCGGCACCATCCGGGAGGCCGTGCGCGCGCGCCAAGTGGCCCAAAATAGCTCCAGCCCAGCGGATCGGCTGTTTACAAGCACCGCGGATGAGATCGCGGAGCTTCATGCGACTTCCAGCGGCCGGTGCGCTCGCGCACTCCACCCGGCACCTCCGGGAGGCCGTGCGCGCGCGCCAAGTGGCCCAAAATAGCTCCAGCCCAGCGGATCTGCACTTTACAAGCTCCGCGGATGAGATCGCGGAGCTTCATGCGACTTCCAGCGGCCGGCGCGCACGACGAGCGGACCCGGTGACGGTCCAGCACCACCCGGTACCTCGCACGGCCCGCTTCTCCCCCCCGCGCGGACTTCCGAGCGCTCGGGGAGACGTTCGGAAGCCGCCGGTGACGTTGGAGCGGGGAAATACCTCCCTCCAGCGGACACGGCGAGTAAATACACCTTCGGCCAAACGGCGGGAGTAACTATGACTCTCTTAAGGTAGCGGCACTCGACATCTTTTTAGCGGTTCGTGGAGGACCCGGCCGGTTCTCGGGGGTGCTTTTTCTCCTAACTCTCGACGCCCGAGGAGGCTTCCAGAGCCCCGGCTAAGCGTTTTCCGCTGGCCGATGAGCTTCCAAAGCACCTCCAGCCGGTTCCACGGGTGCTTTCCTCCTCACTCTTGACGCCCGAGGAGACTTCCAGAGCCTCGGCTAAGCGTTTTACGCGGCCCGCTGAGCTTCCACAGCACCTCCAGCCGGTTCTCATGATGCATTCCTCCTCACTCTTTAATCCGAACGAGGCTTCCAGCGCCCCGGCTAAGCGTTTTACGCGGCCCGCTGGACTTCCAGAGCACCTCCAGCCGGTTCCCCGAGTGCTTTCCACCTCACTTTCTAAGCCGAACGAGGCTCCCAGCACCCCGGCTAAGCGTTTTACGCGTCCCGGTGATCTTCCCGGAGGTCGTAACGGGGAAATACCTCCCTCTAGCGGACACGGCGGGTAAATACGCCACCTCTCGCACTTAGCGCACACTCGCGTTGCTGCGCGTCTGGTGGCACTTTGAGCGGCCAAACGGCGGGAGTAACTGTCACTCTCTTATGGTAGGCTCACTTGAGATTTTTTTAACCGTCCGTGGAGGCGACCGGGACCACCGGGACAGCCGGGAGGCCGTGCGCGCGGGCCAAGTGGCCGAAAATAGCTCCAGCCCAGCGGATCTGCACTTTACAAGCACCGCGGATGAGATCGCGGAGCTTCATGCGACTTCCAGCGGCCGGTGCGCTCGCGCACTCCACCCGGCACCTCCGGGAGGCCGTGCGCGCGCGCCAAGTGGCCGAAAATAGCTCCTAGCCGACCGGGTCTGCACTTTACAAGCTCCGCGGATGAGATCGCGGAGCTTCATTCGACTTCCAGCGGCCGGTGCGCTCACGCACTCCACCCGGCACCTCCGGGAGGCCGTGCGCGCGCGCCAAGTGGCCCAAAATAGCTCCAGCCCAGCGGATCTGCACTCCGCGGATGAGATCGCGGAGCTTTTTTCGACTTCCAGCGGCCGGCGCGCACGACGAGCGGACCCGGTGACGGTCCAGCTCCACCCGGTACCTCGCACGGCCCGCTCCTCCCCCCCGCGCGGACTTCCGAGCGCTCGGGGAGACGTTCGGAAGCCGCCGGTGCCGTTGGAGCGGGGAAATACCTCCCTCCAGCGGACACGGCGAGTAAATACACCTTCGGCCAAACGGCGGGAGTAACTATGACTCTCTTAAGGTAGCGGCACTCGACATCTTTTTCACGGTTCGTGGAGGACCCGGCCGGTTCTCGGGGGTGCTTTTTCTCCTAACTCTTGACCCCCGAGGAGGCTTCCAGAGCCCCGGCTAAGCGTTTTACGCGGCCCGCCGAGCTTCCGGAGCACCTCCAGCCGGTCCTCGCGATGCTTTGCTCCTCACTCTTGACGCCCGAGGAGGCTTCCAGCACTCCGGCTAAGCGTTTTACGCGGCCCGCTGAGCTTCCACAGCACCTCCAGCCGGTTCTCATGATGCATTCCTCCTCACTTTCTAAGCCGAAGGAGGCTTCCAGAGCCCCGGCTAAGCGTTTTACGCGGCCCGTTGGACTTCCACAGCACCTCCAGCCGGTTCTCATGAGGCTTTCCTCCCAACTCTTGACGCCCGAGGAGGCTTCCAGAGCCCCGGCTAAGCGTTTTACGCGGCCCGCTGGACTTCCACCGCACCTCCAGCCGGTTCCCCGGGTGCTTTCCACCTCACTTTCTAAGCCGAACGAGGCTTCCAGAGCCCCGGCTAAGCGTTTTACGCGGCCCGGTGATCTTCCCGGAGCTTGTAACGGGGAATTACCTCCCTCCAGCGGACACGGCGGGTAAATACGCCAGCTCTCGCACTTAGCGCACACTCGCGTTGCTGCGCGTCTGATGGCACTTTGAGCGGCCAAACGGCGGGAGTAACAGTCACTCTCTTAAGGTAGGCTCACTTGAGATTTTTTTAACCGTCCGCGGAGGCGACCGGGACCACCGGGACAGCCGGGAGGCCGTGCGCGCGGGCCAAGTGGCCGAAAATAGCTCCAGGCCGACCGGATCGGCTTGTTGCAAGCACCGCGGATGAGATCGCGGAGCATTATTCGACGTCCAGCGGCCCGTGCGCTTACGCACGCCGCCCGGAACCTCCGGGAGGCCGTGCGCATGCGCAAGTGGCCGAAAATAGCTCCTAGCCGACCGGATCGGCTGTTTGTGAGCACCGCGGATGAGATCGCGGAGCATTATTCGACTTCCAGCGGCCGGTGGGCTTACGCACGCCGCCCGGGACCTCCGGGAGGCCGTGCGCATGCGCAAGTGGCCGAAAATAGCTCCTAGCCGACCGGATCTGCACTTTACAAGCTCCGCGGATGAGATCGCGGAGCTTCATCCGACTTCCAGCGGCCGGTGCGCTCGCGCACTCCACCCGGCACCTCCGGGAGGCCGTGCGCACGCGCCAAGTGGCCCAAAATAGCTCCTAGCCGACCGGATCTGCACTTTACAAGCTCCGCGGATGAGATCGCGGAGCTTTATGCGACTTCCAGCGGCCGGTGCGCTCACGCACTCCACCCGGCACCATCCGGGAGACCGTGCGCGCGCCAAGTGGCCCAAAATAGCTCCAGCCCAGCGGATCGGCTGTTTACAAGCACCGCGGATGAGATCGCGGAGCTTTATTCGACTTCCAGCGGCCGGCGCGCACGACGAGCGGACCCGGTGACGGTCCAGCTCCACCCGGAACCTCGCACGGCCCGCTTCTCCCCCCCGCGCGGACTTCCGAGCGCTCGGGGAGACGTTCGGAAGCCGCCGTTGACGTTGGAGCGGGGAAATACCTCCCTCCAGCGGACACGGCGAGTAAATACACCTTCGGCCAAACGGCGGGAGTAACTATGACTCTCTTAAGGTAGCGGCACTCGACATCTTTTTCACGGTTCGTGGAGGACCCGGCCGGTTCTCGGGGGTGCTTTTTCTACTAACCCTTGACCCCCGAGGAGACTTCCAGCACCCCGGCTAAGCGTTTTACGCGGCCCGCTGAGCTTCCACCGCACCTCCAGCCGGTTCCCATGAGGCTTTCCTCCTAACTCTTGACGCCCGAGGAGGCTTCCAGAGCCTCGGCTAAGCGTTTTACGCGGCCCGCTGAGCTTCCACCGCACCTCCAGCCGGTTCTCATGATGCTTTCCTCCTAACTCTTGACGCCCGAGGAGGCTTCCAGAGCCCCGGCTAAGCGTTTTACGCGGCCCGCTGAGCTTCCACCGCACCTCCAGCCGGTTCCCCGGGTGCATTCCTCCTCACTTTCTAAGCCGAACGAGGCTTCCAGCGCCCCGGCTAAGCGTTTTACGCGGCCCGCCGAGCTTCCACAGCACCTCCAGCCGGTTCTCATGATGCATTCCTCCTCACATTCTAAGCCGAACGAGGCTTCCAGAGCCCCGGCTAAGCGTTTTACGCGGCCCGCCGAGCCTCCACAGCACCTCCAGCCGGTTCCCCGAGTGCTTTCCTCCTCACTGTTTAAGCCGAACGAGGCTTCCAGGGCCCCGGCTAAGCGTTTTACGCGGCCCGCGGGACTTCCACAGCACCTCCAGCCGGTTCTCCGGGTGCTCCCATCCTCACTGTTTAAGCCGAACGAGGCTTCCAGAGCCCCGGCTTAGCGTTCTCCGCGTCCCGGTGATCTCCCCGGAGCTTGTAACGGGGAAATACCTCCCTCTAGCGGACACGGCGGGTAAATACGCCACCTCTCGCACTTAGCGCACACACCCGTTGCTGCGCGTCCGGTGGCACTCTGAGCGGCCAAACGGCGGGAGTAACAGTCACTCTCTTAAGGTAGGCTCACTTGAGATTTTTTTAACCGTCCGCGGAGGCGACCGGGACCACCGGGACAGCCGGGAGGCCGTGCGCGCGGGCCAAGTGGCCGAAAATAGCTCCAGCCCAGCGGATCTGCACTTTACAAGCTCCGCGGATGAGATCGCGGAGCATTATTCGACTTCCAGCGGCCGGTGGGCTTACGCACGCCGCCCGGGACAGCCGGGAGGCCGTGCGCGCGGGCCAAGTGGCCGAAAATAGCTCCAGCCCAGCGGATCTGCACTTTACAAGCTCCGCGGATGAGATCGCGGAGCATGATTCGACTTCCAGCGGCCGGTGCGCTTACGCACGCCGCCCGGAACCTCCGGGAGGCCGTGCGCATGCGCAAGTGGCCGAAAATAGCTCCAAGCCGACCGGATCTGCACTTTACAAGCTCCGCGGATGAGATCGCGGAGCTTTATCCGACTTCCAGCGGCCGGTGCGCTCGCGCACTCCACCCGGCACCTCCGGGAGGCCGTGCGCATGCGCAAGTGGCCGAAAATAGCTCCAAGCCGACCGGATCTGCACTTTACAAGCTCCGCGGATGAGATCGCGGAGCTTCATCCGACTTCCAGCGGCCGGTGCGCTCGCGCACTCCACCCGGCACCTCCGGGAGGCCGTGCGCGCGCGCCAAGTGGCCCAAAATAGCTCCAGCCCAGCGGATCGGCTGTTTACAAGCTCCGCGGATGAGATCGCGGAGCTTCATCCGACTTCCAGCGGCCGGTGCGCTCGCGCACTCCACCCGGCACCTCCGGGAGGCCGTGCGCGCGCGCCAAGTGGCCCAAAATAGCTCCAGCCCAGCGGATCTGCACTTTACAAGCTCCGCGGATGAGATCGCGGAGCTTTATTCGACTTCCAGCGGCCGGTGCGCACGACGAGCGGACCCGGTGACGGTCCAGCTCCACCCGGTACCTCGCACGGCCCGCTTCTCCCCCCCGCGCGGACTTCCGAGCCCTCGGGGAGACGTTCGGAAGCCGCCGGTGACGTTGGAGCGGGGAAATACCTCCCTCCAGCGGACACGGCGAGTAAATACACCTTCGGCCAAACGGCGGGAGTAACTATGACTCTCTTAAGGTAGCGGCACTCGACATCTTTTTCGCGGTTCGTGGAGGACCCGGCCGGTTCTCGGGGGTGCTTTTTCTCCTAACTCTTGACGCCCGAGGAGGCTTCCAGAGCCCCGGCTAAGCGTTTTCCGCTGGCCGATGAGCTTCCAAAGCACCTCCAGCCGGTTCCCCGGGTGCTTTCCTCCTCACTCTTGACGCCCGAGGAGACTTCCAGCACCCCGGCTAAGCGTTTTACGCGGCCCGCTGAGCTTCCAGAGCACCTCAAGCCGGTTCCCCGGGTGCATTCCTCCTCACTGTTTAAGCCGAACGAGGCTTCCAGAGCCCCGGCTAAGCGTTTTACGCGGCCCGCTGAGCTTCCACAGCACCTCCAGCCGGTTCCCCGGGTGCTTTCCTCCTCACTGTTTAAGCCGAACGAGGCTTCCAGAGCCCCGGCTAAGCGTTTTACGCGGCCCGCTGAGCTTCCACCGCACCTCCAGCCGGTTCCCCGGGTGCTTTCCTCCTCACTGTTTAAGCCGAACGAGGCTTCCAGAGCCTCGGCTAAGCGTTTTACGCGGCCCGCTGGACTTCCAGAGCACCTCCAGCCGGTTCTCCGGGTGCTTTCCTCCTCACTTTACAACCCGAACGAGGCTTCCAGAGCCCCGGCTAAGCGTTTTGCGCGGCCCGCTGAACTTCCAGAGCACCTCCAGCCGGTTCCCAGGCTGCTTTCCTCCTCACTGTTTAAGCCGAACGAGGCTTCCAGAGCCCCGGCTAAGCGTTTTACGCGGCCCGCTGAGCTTCCACAGCACCTCCAGCCGGTTCCACGGGTGCTTTCCTCCTCACTCTTGACGCGCGAGGAGACTTCCAGCACCCCGGCTAAGCGTTTTACGCGGCCCGCTGAGCTTCCAGAGCACCTCCAGCCGGTTCCCCGGGTGCATTCCTCCTCACTTTCTAAGCCGAACGAGGCTTCCAGAGCCCCGGCTAAGCGTTTTACGCGGCCCGCTGAACTTCCACAGCACCTCCAGCCGGTTCCCCGGGTGCTTTCCTCCTCACTGTTTAAGCCGAACGAGGCTTCCAGAGCCTCGGCTAAGCGTTTTACGCGGCCCGCCGAGCCTCCACAGCACTTCCAGCCGCTTCTCCGGGTGCTTTCCTCCTCACTCTTGACGCCCGAGGAGACTTCCAGAGCCTCGGCTAAGCGTTTTACGCGGCCCGCTGAGCTTCCACAGCACCTCCAGCCGGTTCTCATCAGGCTTTCCTCCTAACTCTTGACGCCCGAGGAGGCTTCCAGCACCCGGGCTAAGCGTTTTACGCGGCCCGCTGAGCTTCCAGAGCATCTCCAGCCGGTTCCCCGGGTGCATTCCTCCTAACTCTTGACGCCCGAGGAGGCTTCCAGAGCCCCGGCTAAGCGTTTTACGCGGCCCGCTGAGCTTCCACAGCACCTCCAGCCGGTTCCCCGAGTGCTTTCCTCCTCACTGTTTAAGACGAACGAGGCTTCCAGAGCCTCGGCTAAGCATTTTACGCGGCCCGCTGAACTTCCACAGCACCTCCAGCCGGTCCTCGGGGTGCTTTCTTCCCAACTATTGACGCCCGAGGAGGCTTCCAGCGCCCCGGCTAAGCGTTCTCCGCGTCCCGGTGATCTTCCCGGAGGTCGTAACGGGGAAATACCTCCCTCCAGCGGACACGGAGAGAAATTACACCGCCTCTCGCACACAGGCGGGTAAACGGCGGGAGTAACTATGACTCTCTTAAGGTAGCCTGACTTGACATCTCTTTAACGGTTCGTGGATAAATACATGATATATACAACTTATGCTCGCATTTACAGCCAAATAATATAAAGTGAGCATTCGGTTATAAACATTGTATTCATCATGTTTATAGGTGATGTTAATATTTATATATTTAATGTTTATAGGTGATGTTAATATTTATATATTGAATGTTTATAGGGGATGTTAATATTTATATATTTATTTTGTACATCATGTTATGGTTGTACGACACTTGCTATAGGATCATGATGTGATCATATCGGCGGGAGTCGGCCCGCGCTCCAGGTGAAGAGGCCGAATTCTCGCTACTCGTGGCCGACCGGGGAACCAGCAGAGGCGGACGCATCGCGGCGCGAGAGCCCTTGGCACTTAGAAAAAATTTGGCAAAAGTTGAGCCGCGCTCCAGGTGAAGAGGCCGAATTCTCGCCACTCGTGGCCGACGGGGGAACCAGCAGAGGCGGACGCATCGCGGCGCAAGAGCCCTTGGCACTTAGAAAAAATTTGGCAAAAGTCGCTCCGCGCTCCAGGTGAAGAGGCCGAATTCTCGCTACTCGTGGCCGACCGGGGAACCAGCGAAGGCGGGTAAGCTCTCAAGAGCGCCCCGCCGGCTGGTCCGCGGGCCGATTATGGTCCCGTCACCTACCGACAGCGGACGCCGACCCACGCCCGGTAAGAACCACCGAGAGGCGGACACGCTCTCCGACGAGCCCCGCCGGCCGGTCCGCGGCGGGAAATGCGCCCTCTGGCGGACACGCCGTTGTAAATGAATGGGCTTTGGCACTTAGTGCATTTTCGCAAAAGTTGAGCCGCGCTCCGGGCGAAGAGGCCGAATTCTCGCTACTCGTGGCCGACCAGGGAACCAGCGAAGGCGGGTAGGCTTTCAAGAGAGCCCCGCCGGCTGGTCCGCGGGCCAATTATGGTCCCGTAAAGTACCGACAGCGGACGCCGACCTACGCCCGGCAAGGACCACCCAGAGGCGGACACGCTCTCCGACGAGCCCCGCCGGCCGGTCCGCGGCGGGAAACGCGCCCTCTGGCGGACACGCCGTTGTAAATGAATGGGCTTTGGCACTTAGTGCATTTTCGCTGAAGTTGAGCCGCGCTCCGGGCGAAGAGGCCGAATTCTCGCTACTCGTGGCCGACCGGGGAACCAGCGAAGGCGGGTAGGCTTTCAAGAGAGCCCCGCCGGCTGGTCCGCGGGCCAATTATGGTCCCGTAAAGTACCGACAGCGGACGCCGACCCACGCCCGGTAAGAACCACCGAGAGGCGGACACGCTCTCCGACGAGCCCCGCCGGCCGCTCCGCGGCGGGAAACGCGCCCTCTGGCGGACACGCCGTTGTAAATGAATGGGCTTTGGCACTTAGTGCATTTTCGCTGAAGTTGATTCGCGCTCCGGGCGAAGAGGCCGAATCCTCGCCACTCGTGGCCGACCGGGGAACCAGCGAAGGCGGGTAGGCTTTCTATGGAGCCCCGCCGGCTGGTCCGCGGGCCAATTATGGTCCCGTCACCTACCGACAGCGGACGCCGACCCACGCCCGGCAAGGACCACCCAGAGGCGGACACGCTCTCCGACGAGCCCCGCCGGCCGGTCCGCGGCGGGAAATGCGCCCTCTGGCGGACACGCCGTTGTAAATGAATGGGCTTTGGCACTTAGTGCATTTTCGCAAAAGTTGAACCGCGCTCCGGGCGAAGAGGCCGAATTCTCGCCACTCGCGGCCGACCGGGGAACCAGCAAAGGCGGACGCATCGCGGCGCGAGAGCCCTTGGCACTTAGAAAAAAAATGGCAAAAGTCGAGCCGCGCTCCATGTGAAGAGGCCGAATTCTCGCCACTCGTGGCCGACCGGGGAACCAGCAGAGGCGGACGCATCGCGGCGCGAGAGCCCTTGGCACTTAGAAAAAAATTGAGCAAAAGTCGCTCCGGGTGAAGAGGCCGAATTCTCGCCACTCGTGGCCGACCGGGGAACCAGCAGAGGCGGACGCATCGCGGCGCGAGAGCCCTTGGCACTTAGAAAAAAATTGGCAAAAGTCGAGCCGCGCTCCAGGTGAAGAGGCCGAATTCTCGCTACTCGTGGCCGACCGGGGAACCAGCAGAGGCGGGCACGCTCTCAAGAGAGCCCCGCCGGCTGGTCCGCGGCGGGAAATGCGCCCTCTGGCGGACACGCCGTTGTAAATGAATGGGCTTTGGCACTTAGTGCATTTTCGAATAAGTTGAGCCGCACTCCGGGCGAAGAGGCCGAATTCTCGCCACTCGTGGCCGACCGGGGAACCAGCAGAGGCGGACGCATCGCGGCGCGAGAGCCCTTGGCACTTAGAAAAATTTTAGCAAAAGTCGCTCCGCGCTCCAGGTGAAGAGGCCGAATTCTCGCCACTCGTGGCCGACCAGGGAACCAGCGAAGGCGGGTAAGCTTTCTATGGAGCCCCGCCGGCTGGTCCGCGGGCCGAACGGGGTCCCGTCACCTACCGACAGCGGACGCCGACCCACGCCCGGCAGGAACCACCGAGAGGCGGACACGCTCTCCGACGAGCCCCGCCGGCCGGTCCGCGGCGGGAAATGCGCCCTCTGGCGGACACGCCGTTGTAAATGAATGGGCTTTGGCACTTAGTGCATTTTCGCAAAAGTTGAGCCGCGCTCCGGGCGAAGAGGCCGAATTCTCGCCACTCGTGGCCCACCAGGGAACCAGCGAAGGCGGGTAAGCTCTCGAGAGAGCCCCGCCGGCTGGTCCGCGGGCCAATTGCGGTCCCGCGAGTTAGCGATCGCGGCCCGGAATTCTGGCCGACTTGGGAACCAGCGAAGGCGGATAGGAAGTCAAGCGGGTCCCGCCGGCTGGTCCGCGGCGGGAAATGCGCCCTCTGGCGGACACGCCGTTGTAAATGAATGGGCTTTGGCACTTAGTGCATTTTCGCAAAAGTTGAACCGCGCTCCGGGCGAAGAGGCCGAATTCTCGCTACTCGTGGCCGACCAGGGAACCAGCGAAGGCGGGCAAGCATTCAAGAGAGCCCCGCCGGCTGGTCCGCGGGCCGAACGTGGTCCCGTAACGTACCCACAGCGGACGCCGACCCACGCCCGGTAAGGACCACCGAGAGGCGGACACGCTCTACGACGAGCCCCGCCGGCCGGTCCGCGGCGGGAAACGCGCCCTCTGGCGGACACGCCGTTGTAAATGAATGGGCTTTGGCACTTAGTGCATTTTCGCTGAAGTTGAGCCGCGCTCCGGGCGAAGAGGCCGAATTCTCGCCACTCGTGGCCGACCAGGGAACCAGCGAAGGCGGGTAAGCTCTCAAGAGAGCCCCGCTAGCTGGTCCGCGGGCCAATTATGGTCCCGTAAAGTACCGACAGCGGACGCCGACCCACGCCCGGCAAGGACCACCGAGAGGCGGATAACGGCGCACACCGCGAACGGCGGGTGGCGGTCGCTGGGTGGCGGTCGGCTGGTGGCGGTCGGGGGGTGGCGGTCGGGGATGGTGCTTGGGGATGGTGCTTGGGGACCGGTGGCGCCGGAGGCGCACACCGCGAACGGCTGGTGGCGGTCGGCTGGTGGCGGTCGGCTGGTGGCGGTCGGCTGGTGGCGGTCGGGGGGTGGCGGTCGGGGATGGTGCTTGGGGATGGTGCTTGGGGACCGGTGGCGCCGGAGGCGCACACCGCGAACGGCTGGTGGCGGTCGGCTGGTGGCGGTCGGCTGGTGGCGGTCGGCTGGTGGCGGTCGGGGGGTGGCGGTCGGGGATGGTGCTTGGGGATGGTGCTTGGGACCGGTGGCGCCGGAGGCGCACACCGCGAACGGCTGGTGGCGGTCGGCTGGTGGCGGTCGGCTGGTGGCGGTCGGGGGGTGGCGGTCGGGGGGTGGCGCTTGGGGATGGTGGCGGTCGCCTTGTGGCGGTCGCCTTGTGGCGGTCGGGGGGTGGCGGTCGGGGGGTGGCGCTTGGGGATGGTGGCGGTCGCCTTGTGGCGGTCGCCTTGTGGCGGTCGGGGGGTGGCGGTCGGGGGGTGGCGCTTGGGGATGGTGGCGGTCGCCTTGTGGCGGTCGGGGGGTGGCGGTCGGGGGGTGGCGCTTGGGGATGGTGGCGGTCGCCTTGTGGCGGTCGGGGATGGCGCTTGGGGATGGTGGCTGTCGCTTGGTGGCGGTCGGGGGTGGCGCTTGGGGATGGTGGTGGTGGTCGCCTGGTGGCGGTCGACTTGTTGCGGTCGGGGGTGGCGCTTGGGGATGGTGGCTGTAGCCTTGTGGTGGTCCGGGGTGGCGCTTTGGGACCGGCGTCCGGCGGAAAGTGCGTGTTGCGCGGCCCGGAGAAAGTTTCAGCCAAGGGCCCGCCGCTGGAGAAAATTTTAGGTACCAGGGGTGGATTTTTTTTGTCACCGCAGGAGGGGGACGTTGCCTCCGTCGGTGTCCGGCGGAGAGTGCGTGTTGCGCGGCCCGGAGAAAGTTTAGGCCCGGGGCCCGCCGCTGGAAAAATTTTAGGTACCAGGAGTGGATTTTTTTTGTCACC
>NW_028284133.1:0-22500 GCF_059516105.1 Syngnathus floridae | reverse complement strand
TGTTTAAGGAGGCGGCCGCTCCTCCTTCCTTGGATGGACCATTCGCATATTTTTCGCCCGGCCTGTGTTTAAGGAGGCGGCCGGTCCTCCTTCCTTGGATGGACCATTCGCATATTTTTCGCCCGGCCTGTGTTTAAGGAGGCGGCCGGTAACTCCCTTTCTTGGATGAGACCCAACATTCGCATATTTTTCGCCCGGCCTGTGTTTAAGGAGGCGGCCGGTCCTCCCATTCTGCCAGTGTTCCTTGGACTTTGAAAATTTCAAAGTCTTTCCGCTCCGGGCTAGGGCGGGTGAGGTCGTCTCGAACCACGTGCCTGAAGGCCGCCTCGCGCCAGATGCGGCCCCGCTCTGTCGTGCGGTGTGACCGTCCAACGCGGGCATCGCTAGATTAGCCGTGGCCACGATCCTTCCACACCGCGAGCCTTTCGCCCTCGGCCGGTGTCGGTCAACGTGTGGGTGGGGGGGAAGGACGGCTGCCGGGAGCAGACAGCCGTCCCCGGGTGGGGTGTACAGTCCTTCCACCGCGGCCGCCGGGAGCAGACGGCCGTCGAGCGATTCTGCCATTGTTCCTAGGACTTTGTACATTTTAAAGACCCTCCGCGCGGGCCGCTGATCCCGCTCGGTCGCTCCGGCCTGTGTTTAAGGAGGCGGCCGGTCCTCCCATTCTGCCAGTGTTCCTTGGACTTTGAATATTTCAAAGTCTTTTCGCTCCGGGCTAGGGCGGGTGAGGTCGTCTCGAACCACGTGCCTGAAGGCCGCCTCGCGCCGGATGCAGGCCCCGCTCTGTCGTGCGGTGTGACCGTCCAACGCGGGCATCGCTAGATTAGCCGTGGCCACGATCCTTCCACACCGCGAGCCTTTCGCCCTCGGCCGGTGTCGGTCAACGTGTGGGGTGGGGGGGAAGGACGGCTGCCGGGAGCAGACAGCCGTCCCCGGGTGGGGTGTACAGTCCCTTCACCGCGGCCGCCGGGAGCAGACGGCCGTCGAGCGATTCTGCCATTGTCCCTAGGACTTTGTACATTTCAAAGACCCTGCGCGCGGGCCGCTGATCCCGCTCGGTCGCTCCGGCCTGTGTTTAAGGAGGCGGCCGGTCCTCCCATTCTGCCAGTGTTCCTTGGACTTTGAAAAGTCTTTCCGCTCCGGGCTAGGGCGGGTGAGGTCGTCTCGAACCACGTGCCTGAAGGCCGCCTCGCGCCGGATGCAGGCCCCGCTCTGTCGTGCGGTGTGACCGTCCAACGCGGGCATCGCTAGATTAGCCGTGGCCACGATCCTTCCACACCGCGAGCCTTTCGCCCTCGGCTGATGTTCAACCAACGTGTGGGGAGGGGGTTATGGACGGCTGCCGGGAGCAGACAGCCGTCCCCGGGAGGGGAGACTTCACGGCGGCCGCCGGGAGCAGACGGCCGTCGAGAGATTCTGCCAGTGTTCCTTGGACTTTGACTATTTCAAAGTCTTTCCGCTCCGGGCTAGGGCGGGTGAGGTCGTCTCGAACCACGTGCCTGAAGGCCGCCTCGCGCCGGATGCAGGCCCCGCTCTGTCGTGCGGTGTGACCGTCCAACGCGGGCATCGCTAGATTAGCCGTGGCCACGATCCTTCCACACCGCGAGCCTTTCGCCCTCGGCCGGTGTTCGCTCAACGCGCGGGCCGCTGATCCCGCTCCATCTCTCCGGCCTGTGTTTAAGGAGGCGGCCGGTCCTCCCATTCTGCCAGTGTTCCTTGGACTTTGAAAATTTCAAAGTCTTTCCGCTCCGGGCTAGGGCGGGTGAGGTCGTCTCGAGCCACGTGCCTGAAGGCCGCCTCGCGCCGGATGCAGGCCCCGCTCTGTCGTGCGGTGTGACCGTCCAACGCGGGCATCGCTAGATTAGCCGTGGCCACGATCCTTCCACACCGCGAGCCTTTCGCCCTCGGCTGGTGTTCGTCCAACGTGTGGGGAGGGGGTTAAGGACGGCTGCCGGGAGCAGACAGCCGTCCCCGGGAGGGGAGACTTCACGGCGGCCGCCGGGAGCAGACGGCCGTCGAGAGATTCTGCCAGCGTTCCTTGTACTTTGAATATTTCACAGCCGTGCTCGCACTTAGGAAATTTTCGAGCGCTGTGGCACTTAGACATTTTTCGTCAAGCGTGGCACTTAGAAATTTTTCGTCAAGAGAGGCACTTAGACATTTTTCGTCAAGAGTGACACTTAGAAAATTTTTCACTCTCTTTGTGCCTTCCAGGGTGCTGTGCAACCCTGCGTGTTGTGTTCCCACCGAGCAAGGGGCGCTGCTGGCGGCCATGACCAAGCGCTCGGCACCGGGCCCTTTCATTTTGTGGGGTAAATTATGCGCCCCCCATGCTCGTTCTGACTATATTTTGCGAAAGGGGGGTAAATCGTTGATGAGTACGCTGACTAGGGGGACCATTTAGCGTACTCTGGCGCACCTGAAGACCAAAGTTGGTACTGCACCCTCCCCCTGGTACCCCAGCCCCTGGTACCTAAAGAGGGAGAGGCCGAATTTTCGCTTTTGAAGGCCGACCGCGGGAACCAGCCGAGGCGGACACTTTTCGGCTCAAGAGCCGTTGGCACTTAGAAAAAATTCGCACAATTGGCAGGACTTCCAGGGGAAGAGGCCGAATTTTCGCTTTTGAAGGCCGACCGCGGGAACCAGCCGAGGCGGACACTTTTCGGCTCAAGAGCCGTTGGCACTTAGAAAAAATTCGCACAAATTGGCAGGACTTCCAGGGGAAGAGGCCGAATTTTCGCTTTTGGCGGCCGACCGCGGGAACCAGCCGAGGCGGACACTTTTAAGCGGAAGAGCCGTTGGCACTTAGAAAAAATTCGCACAAGTTGGCAGGACTTCCAGGGGAAGAGGCCGAATTTTCGCTTTTTGGGGCCGACCGCGGGAACCAGCCGAGGCGGACACTTTTCGGCTCAAGAGCCGTTGGCACTTAGAAAATATTTGCAAAACTTGGCTTGACTTCCAGGAGAAGAGGCCGAATTTTCACTTTTGGTGGCCGACCTGGGGAACCAGCCGAGGCGGACACTTTTCGGCTCAAGAGCCGTTGGCACTTAGAAAATATTTGCCAAACTTGGCTTGACTTCCAGGAGAAGAGGCCGAATTTTCACTTTTGGTGGCCGACCTGGGGAACCAGCCGAGGCGGACACTTTACGCTGGTTGAGTCGTTGGCACTTAGAAAATATTTGCCAAACTTGGCTTGACTTCCAGGAGAAGAGGCCGAATTTTCACTTTTGGTGGCCGACCTGGGGAACCAGCCGAGGCGGACACTTTACGGCTGTTGAGTCGTTGGCACTTAGAAAATATTTGCCAAACTTGGCTTGACTTCCAGGAGAAGAGGCCGAATTTTCACTTTTGGTGGCCGACATGGGGAACCAGCCGAGGCGGACACTTTTCGGCTCAAGAGCCGTTGGCACTTAGAAAATATTTGCCAAACTTGGCTTGACTTCCAGGAGAAGAGGCCGAATTTTCACTTTTGGTGGCCGACCTGGGGAACCAGCCGAGGCGGACACTTTACGCTGGTTGAGTCGTTGGCACTTAGAAAATATTTGCCAAACTTGGCTTGACTTCCAGGAGAAGAGGCCGAATTTTCACTTTTGGTGGCCGACCTGGGGAACCAGCCGAGGCGGACACTTTACGGCTGTTGAGTCGTTGGCACTTAGAAAATATTTGCCAAACTTGGCTTGACTTCCAGGAGAAGAGGCCGAATTTTCACTTTTGGTGGCCGACATGGGGAACCAGCCGAGGCGGACACTTTTCGGCTCAAGAGCCGTTGGCACTTAGAAAATATTTGCCAAACTTGGCTTGACTTCCAGGAGAAGAGGCCGAATTTTCACTTTTGGTGGCCGACCTGGGGAACCAGCCGAGGCGGACACTTTACGCTGGTTGAGTCGTTGGCACTTAGAAAATATTTGCCAAACTTGGCCAGACTTCCAGGAGAAGAGGCCGAATTTTCACTTTTGGTGGCCGTTATGGGGAACCAGCCGAGGCGGACACTTTAGGCTGGTTGAGTCGTTGGCACTTAGAAAATATTTGCCAAACTTGGCTTGACTTCCAGGAGAAGAGGCCGAATTTTCACTTTTGGTGACCGACCTGGGGAACCAGCCGAGGCGGACACTTTACGCTGGTTGAGTCGTTGGCACTTAGAAAATATTTGCCAAACTTGGCAAGACTTCCAGGAGAAGAGGCCGAATTTTCACTTTTGGTGGCCGACCTGGGGAACCAGCCGAGGCGGACACTTTACGCTGGTTGAGTCGTTGGCACTTAGAAAATATTCGCCAAACTTGGCAAGACTTCCAGGAGAAGAGGCCGAATTTTCACTTTTGGTGGCCGACCTGGGGAACCAGCCGAGGCGGACACTTTACGCTGGTTGAGTCGTTGGCACTTAGAAAATATTTGCCAAACTTGGCTTGACTTCCAGGAGAAGAGGCCGAATTTTCACTTTTCATGGCCGTTATGGGGAACCAGCCGAGGCGGACACTTTGCGCTGGTTGAGTCGTTGGCACTTAGAAAATATTCGCCAAACTTGGCCAGACTTCCAGGAGAAGAGGCCGAATTTTCACTTGTGGTGGCCGTTATGGGGAACCAGCCGAGGCGGACACTTTAGGCTGGTTGAGTCGTTGGCACTCAGAAAATATTCGCCAAACTTGGCCAGACTTCCAGGAGAAGAGGCCGAATTTTCACTTGTGGTACCCGACCTGGGGAACCAGCCGAGGCGGACACTTTAGGCTGGTTGAGTCGTTGGCACTTAGAAAATATTCGCCAAACTTGGCCAGACTTCCAGGAGAAGAGGCCGAATTTTCACTTGTTCTGGCCGTTATGGGGAACCAGCCGAGGCGGACACTTTACGCTGGTTGAGTCGTTGGCACTTAGAAAATATTCGCCAAACTTGGCCAGACTTCCAGGAGAAGAGGCCGAATTTTCACTTGTTCTGGCCGACCTGGGGAACCAGACGAGGCGGACACTTTACGGCTGTTGAGTCGTTGGCACTTAGAAAATATTCGCCAAACTTGGCCAGACTTCCAGGAGAAGAGGCCGAATTTTCACTTGTTCTGGCCGACCTGGGGAACCAGACGAGGCGGACACATCACCCCGCAAGTGACGTTGGCACTTTGAAAATATTCGCCAAACTTGGCCAGACTTCCAGGAGAAGAGGCCGAATTTTCACTTGTTCTGGCCGACCTGGGGAACCAGACGAGGCGGACACTTTACGCTGGTCGAGTCGTTGGCACTTAGAAAATATTCGCCAAACTTGGCCAGACTTCCAGGAGAAGAGGCCGAATTTTCACTTGTGGTACCCGACCTGGGGAACCAGCCGAGGCGGACACTTTAGGCTGGTTGAGTCGTTGGCACTTAGAAAATATTCGCCAAACTTGGCCAGACTTCCAGGAGAAGAGGCCGAATTTTCACTTGCGGTGGCCGTTATGGGGAACCAGCCGAGGCGGACACTTTACGCTGGTTGAGTCGTTGGCACTTAGAAAATATTCGCCAAACTTGGCCAGACTTCCAGGAGAAGAGGCCGAATTTTCACTTGTTCTGGCCGTTATGGGGAACCAGCCGAGGCGGACACTTTACGGCTGTTGAGTCGTTGGCACTTAGAAAATATTCGCCAAACTTGGCCAGACTTCCAGGAGAAGAGGCCGAATTTTCACTTGTTCTGGCCGACCTGGGGAACCAGACGAGGCGGACACATCACCCCGCAAGTGCCGTTGGCACTTTGAAAATATTCGCCAAACTTGGCCAGACTTCCAGGAGAAGAGGCCGAATTTTCACTCGTTCTGGCCGACCTGGGGAACCAGACGAGGCGGACACATCACCCCGCAAGTGCCGTTGGCACTTTGAAAATATTCGCCAAACTTGGCCGGACTTCCAGGAGAAGAGGCCGAATTTTCGCTTTTTCTGGCCGACCTGGGGAACCAGACGAGGCGGACACATCACCCCGCAAGTGCCGTTGGCACTTTGAAAATATTCGAAACTTCCATCAAACACACATCGGCTTTTTCGCCGTCGCTGTCCGGCCTGGGCACCATCGTGGCTCGGACAGTTCGTGTGCCAGCTTCCGTTGGCACTTAGAACATTTTTCAAAATAAAAATAAACAGTCCTGCACATACGTGCCGACTATATTTTGCGAAAGGGGAGTAAACCGATGAGTACACTAACTAGGGGGACCAACAGACCGTAGTGGTCTCCCCTGGTACCTAAATGCATACCCCTGGTACCTCAGCGACTACCCCTGGTACCTAAATGCGTACCCCTGGTACCTCAGAGAGGCCGAATTTTCACATTCCGTGGCCGAACTAGGGAACCGGACGAGGCGGACACTTTTCCGGGAGAGACCCGATGGCACTTAGAAAATATTCGCTCAAGTTGGCAGGACTTCCAGAGCAAGAGGCCGAATTTTCGCTCGTTCGGGCCGACTCGGGGAACCAGCCGAGTCGGACACTTTTCCGGGCAAGACCCGATGGCACTTAGAAAATATTCGCTCAAGTTGGCAGGACTTCCAGAGCAAGAGGCCGAATTTTCACATTATGTGGCCGAACTAGGGAACCAGCCGAGTCGGACACTTTTCCGGGCAAGACCCGATGGCACTTAGAAAATATTCGCTCAAGTTGGCAGGACTTCCAGAGCGAGAGGCCGAATTTTCACTCGTTCGGGCCGACTCGGGGAACCAGCCGAGTCGGACACTTTTCCGGGCAAGACCCGATGGCACTTAGAAAATATTCGCTCAAGTTGGCAGGACTTCCAGAGCAAGAGGCCGAATTTTCACATTATGTGGCCGAACTAGGGAACCAGCCGAGTCGGACACTTTTCCGGGCAAGACCCGATGGCACTTAGAAAATATTCGCTCAAGTTGGCAGGACTTCCAGAGCGAGAGGCCGAATTTTCACTCGTTCGGGCCGACTCGGGGAACCAGCCGAGTCGGACACTTTTCCGGGCAAGACCCGATGGCACTTAGAAAATATTCGCTCAAGTTGGCAGGACTTCCAGAGCAAGAGGCCGAATTTTCACATTATGTGGCCGAACTAGGGAACCAGCCGAGTCGGACACTTTTCCGGGCAAGACCCGATGGCACTTAGAAAATATTCGCTCAAGTTGGCAGGACTTCCAGAGCGAGAGGCCGAATTTTCACTCGTTCGGGCCGACTCGGGGAACCAGCCGAGTCGGACACTTTTCCGGGCAAGACCCGATGGCACTTAGAAAATATTCGCTCAAGTTGGCAGGACTTCCAGAGCAAGAGGCCGAATTTTCGCTCGTTCGGGCCGACTCGGGGAACCAGCCGAGTCGGACACTTTTCCGGGCAAGACCCGATGGCACTTAGAAAATATTCGCTCAAGTTGGCAGGACTTCCAGAGCAAGAGGCCGAATTTTCACATTATGTGGCCGACTCGGGGAACCAGCCGAGTCGGACACTTTTCCGGGCAAGACCCGATGGCACTTAGAAAATATTCGCTCAAGTTGGCAGGACTTCCAGAGCAAGAGGCCGAATTTTCACATTATGTGGCCGAACTAGGGAACCGGCCGAGTCGGACACTTTTCCGGGAAAGACCCGATGGCACTTAGAAAATATTCGCTCAAGTTGGCAGGACTTCCAGAGCAAGAGGCCGAATTTTCACATTATGTGGCCGAACTAGGGAACCAGCCGAGTCGGACACTTTTCCGGGCAAGACCCGATGGCACTTAGAAAATATTCGCTCAAGTTGGCAGGACTTCCAGAGCAAGAGGCCGAATTTTCACATTATGTGGCCGAACTAGGGAACCGGCCGAGTCGGACACTTTTCCGGGCAAGACCCGATGGCACTTAGAAAATATTGGCTCAAGTTGGCAGGACTTCCAGAGCAAGAGGCCGAATTTTCACATTATGTGGCCGAACTAGGGAACCAGCCGAGTCGGACACTTTTCCGGGCAAGAGCCGATGGCACTTAGAAAATATTCGCTCAAGTTGGCAGGACTTCCAGAGCAAGAGGCCGAATTTTCACATTATGTGGCCGAACTAGGGAACCGGCCGAGTCGGACACTTTTCCGGGCAAGACCCGATGGCACTTAGAAAATATTCGCTCAAGTTGGCAGGACTTCCAGAGCAAGAGGCCGAATTTTCACATTATGTGGCCGAACTAGGGAACCGGACGAGTCGGACACTTTTCCGGGCAAGACCCGATGGCACTTAGAAAATATTCGCTCAAGTTGGCAGGACTTCCAGAGCAAGAGGCCGAATTTTCACATTATGTGGCCGAACTAGGGAACCAGCCGAGTCGGACACTTTTCCGGGCAAGAGCCGATGGCACTTAGAAAATATTCGCTCAAGTTGGCAGGACTTCCAGAGCAAGAGGCCGAATTTTCACATTATGTGGCCGAACTAGGGAACCAGCCGAGTCGGACACTTTTCCGGGCAAGACCCGATGGCACTTAGAAAATATTCGCTCAAGTTGGCAGGACTTCCAGAGCAAGAGGCCGAATTTTCACATTATGTGGCCGAACTAGGGAACCGGACGAGTCGGACACTTTTCCGGGCAAGACCCGATGGCACTTAGAAAATATTCGCTCAAGTTGGCAGGACTTCCAGAGCAAGAGGCCGAATTTTCACATTATGTGGCCGAACTAGGGAACCAGCCGAGTCGGACACTTTTCCGGGCAAGACCCGATGGCACTTAGAAAATATTCGCTCAAGTTGGCGGGACTTCCAGAGCGAGAGGCCGAATTTTCGCTCGTTCGGGGCGACTCGGGGAACCAGCCGAGTCGGACACTTTTCCGGGCAAGACCCGATGGCACTTAGAAAATATTCGCTCAAGTTGGCGGGACTTCCAGAGCGAGAGGCCGAATTTTCACATTATGTGGCCGAACTAGGGAACCGGCCGAGTCGGACACTTTTCCGGGCAAGACCCGATGGCACTTAGAAAATATTCGCTCAAGTTGGCAGGACTTCCAGGCGAAGAGGCCGAATTTTTGCTCGTTCGGGCCGACTCGGGGAACCAGCCGAGTCGGACACTTTTCCGGGCAAGACCCGATGGCACTTAGAAAATATTCGCTCAAGTTGGCAGGACTTCCAGAGCGAGAGGCCGAATTTTCGCTCGTTCGGGCCGACTCGGGGAACCAGCCGAGTCGGACACTTTTCCGGGCAAGACCCGATGGCACTTAGAAAATATTCGCTCAAGTTGGCAGGACTTCCAGAGCAAGAGGCCGAATTTTCGCTCGTTCGGGCCGACTCGGGGAACCAGCCGAGTCGGACACTTTTCCGGGCAAGACCCGATGGCACTTAGAAAATATTCGCTCAAGTTGGCAGGACTTCCAGGCGAAGAGGCCGAATTTTCGCTCGTTCGGGCCGACTCGGGGAACCAGCCGAGTCGGACACTTTTCCGGGCAAGACCCGATGGCACTTAGAAAATATTCGCTCAAGTTGGCAGGACTTCCAGAGCAAGAGGCCGAATTTTCGCTCGTTCGGGCCGACTCGGGGAACCAGACGAGTCGGACACTTTTCCGGGCAAGACCCGATGGCACTTAGAAAATATTCGCTCAAGTTGGCAGGACTTCCAGAGCAAGAGGCCGAATTTTCACTCGTTCGGGCCGACTCGGGGAACCAGCCGAGTCGGACACTTTTCCGGGCAAGACCCGATGGCACTTAGAAAATATTCGCTCAAGTTGGCAGGACTTCCAGAGCAAGAGGCCGAATTTTCGCTCGTTCGGGCCGACTCGGGGAACCAGACGAGTCGGACACTTTTCCGGGCAAGACCCGATGGCACTTAGAAAATATTCGCTCAAGTTGGCAGGACTTCCAGAGCAAGAGGCCGAATTTTCACTCGTTCGGGCCGACTCGGGGAACCAGCCGAGTCGGACACTTTTCCGGGCAAGACCCGTTGGCACTTAGAAAATATTCGCTCAAGTTGGCAGGACTTCCAGAGCAAGAGGCTGAATTTTCGCTCGTTCGGGCCGACTCGGGGAACCAGCCGAGTCGGACACATTACGGCCAAACACCCGTTGGCACTTAGAAAATATTCGCCAAAGTCGGCCGGACTTCCAGGCGAAGAGGCTGAATTTTCGCTCGTTCGGGCCGACTCGGGGAACCAGCCGAGTCGGACACATTTCGGCGTAACACCCGTTGGCACTTAGAAAATATTCGCCAAAGTTCGTTGGACCTCCAGGCGAAGAGGCCGAATTTTCGCTCGTTCGGGCCGACTCGGGGAACCAGCCGAGTCGGACACATTACGGCCGAACACCCGTTGGCACTTAGAAAATATTCGCCAAAGTTCGTCGGACTTCCAGGCGAAGAGGCCGAATTTTCGCTCGTTCGGGCCGACTCGGGGAACCAGCCGAGTCGGACACATTTCGGCGCAACACCCGTTGGCACTTAGAAAATATTCGCCCAAGTCGGCCGGACTTCCAGGCGAAGAGGCCGAATTTTCACTTTTTCTGGCCGACCGGAGGAACCAGCCGCGTCGGACACATTACGGTGTAACACCCGTTGGCACTTAGAAAATATTCGCCAAAGTTCGTCGGACCTCCAGAGCGAGAGGCCGAATTTTCACTTTTTCTGGCCGACCGGAGAACCAGCCGAGGCGGACACATCGCGCCGCTTTTGCCGTTGGCATATTCGAAACTTCCAGAATCGGCTTTTTCGCCGTCGCTGTCCGGCCTGGGCACCATCGTGGCTCGGACACGTCGTGTGCCAGCGTCCGCTGGCACTTAGAAAATTTTTCAAAATAAAAATAAACAGTCCTGCACATACGTGCCCACTATATTTTGCGAAAGGGGAGTAAACCGTCGATGAGTACGCTGACTAGTGGGACCAACCATCGCGCTCTGGCGCACCTGAAGACCAAAGTTGGTACTGCACCCTACCCCTGGTACCCAAACGGGGTAGAGGCCGATTTTTCGCTTTTGGCGGCCGACCTAGGGAACCAGAAGAGGCGGACACTTTTCCGAGCAAGTGCCGATGGAACTTCCAGAGCGAGAGGCCGAATAATCGTAATTTGTGGCCGACTTGGGAACCAGCGAAGGCGGATAGGAAGTGGAGCGGGTCCCGCCGGCTGGTCCGCGGGCCAATTGCGGTCCCGCGAGTTAGCGATCGCGGTCCGGAATTCTAGCCGACTTGGGAACCAGCGAAGGCGGATAGGAAGTCAAGTGGGTCCCGCCGGCTGGTCCGCGGGCCAATTGCGGTCCCGCGAGTTAGCGATCGCGGTCCGGAATTCTAGCCGACTTGGGAACCAGCGAAGGCGGATGGGTGGTCACCGAGGTCCCGCCGGCTGGTCCGCGGGCCATTAAGGGTCCCGCGAGTTAGCGATCGCGGTCCGGAATTCTAGCCGACTTGGGAACCAGCGAAGGCGGATAGGAAGTCAAGTGGGTCCCGCCGGCTGGTCCGCGGGCCATTTAGGGTCCCGCGAGTTAGCGATCGCGGTCCGGAATTCTAGCCGACTTGGGAACCAGCGAAGGCGGATGGGTGGTCACCGAGGTCCCGCCGGCTGGTCCGCGGGCCATTTAGGGTCCCGCGAGGTACCGATCGCGGTCCGGAATTCTAGCCGGCCAGGGACCACCGCGAGCCGGATGGGTCTTCACCGAGGTCCCGCCGGCTGGTCCGCGGGCCATTTAGGGTCCCGCGAGGTACCGATCGCGGTCCGGAATTCTGGCCGACTTGGGAACCAGCGAAGGCGGATAGGAAGTGGAGCGGGTCCCGCCGGCTGGTCCGCGGGCCATTTAGGGTCCCGCGAGGTACCGATCGCGGTCCGGAATTCTAGCCGGCCGGGAACCACCGCGAGGCGGATGGGTCTTCACCGAGGTCCCGCCGGCTGGTCCGCGGGCCATTTAGGGTCCCGCGAGTTAGCGATCGCGGTCCGGAATTCTAGCCGGCCGGGGACCACCGCGAGGCGGATGTGTGGTCACCGAGGTCCCGCCGGCTGGTCCGCGGGCCATTTAGGGTCCCGCGAGTTAGCGATCGCGGTCCGGAATTCTAGCCGGCCGGGGACCACCGCGAGGCGGATGGGTGGTCACCGACGTCCCGCCGGCTGGTCCGCGGGCCATTTAGGGTCCCGCGAGTTAGCGATCGCGGTCCGGAATTCTAGCCGGCCGGGAACCACCGCGAGGCGGATGGGTGGTCACCTAGGTCCCGCCGGCTGGTCCGCGGGCCATTTAGGGTCCCGCGAGGTACCGATCGCGGTCCGGAATTCTAGCCGGCCAGGGACCACCGCGAGGCGGATGGGTCTTCACCGAGGTCCCGCCGGCTGGTCCGCGGGCCATTTAGGGTCCCGCGAGTTAGCGATCGCGGTCCGGAATTCTACCCGGCCGGGGACCACCGCGAGGCGGATGGGTCTTCACCGAGGTCCCGCCGGCTGGTCCGCGGGCCATTTAGGGTCCCGCGAGGTACCGATCGCGGTCCGGAATTCTAGCCGGCCGGGGACCACCGCGAGGCGGATGGGTCTTCACCGAGGTCCCGCCGGCTGGTCCGCGGGCCATTTAGGGTCCCGCGAGTTAGCGGTCGCGGCCCGGAATTCTAGCCGGCCGGGGACCACCGCGAGGCGGATGGGTGGTCACCGAGGTCCCGCCGGCTGGTCCGCGGGCCATTTAGGGTCCCGCGAGTTAGCGATCGCGGTCCGGAATTCTACCCGGCCGGGGACCACCGCGAGGCGGATGGGTCTTCACCGAGGTCCCGCCGGCTGGTCCGCGGGCCAATTGCGGTCCCGCGAGTTAGCGATCGCGGTCCGGAATTCTAGCCGGCCGGGAACCACCGCGAGGCGGATGGGTGGTCACCGAGGTCCCGCCGGCTGGTCCGCGGGCCATTTAGGGTCCCGCGAGTCAGCGGTCGCGGCCCGGAATTCTACCCGGCCAGGGACCACCGCGAGGCGGATGGGTGGTCACCGAGGTCCCGCCGGCTGGTCCGCGGGCCATTTAGGGTCCCGCGAGTCAGCGGTCGCGGCCCGGAATTCTACCCGGCCAGGGACCACCGCGAGGCGGATGGGTGGTCACCGAGGTCCCGCCGGATGGTCCGCGGGCCATTTAGGGTCCCGCAAGTTAGCTGTCGCGGCCCGGAATCCACGCCGGCCAGGGACCACCCAGAGGCCGTGCACACGCGCCGGGTGGCAAGAAATACCTCCAGCCGAGCGGATATGCACTTTATAAGCACCTTGGACGAGATGGCAGACCCTTACTAGACTTCCAGCACCTCGGCTAAGCATCTTACACGGCCCGCTGATCTTCCAGAAGACCTCCAGCCGGTTCTCATGGTGCTTTCCTTCTCACTCTCCCAGCCGGCCCAGGCTTCCAGCACCCCGGCTAAGCGTTCTCCCCGGCCCGCTGTGCTTCCAGAAGACCTCCAGACGGTCCTCATGGTGCTTTCCTCCTCACTCTCCCAGCCGGCCCAGGCTTCCAGCACCCCGGCTAAGCGTCTTACACGGCCCGCAGATCTTCCAGGAGACCTCCAGCCGGTCCTCATGGTGCTTTCCTCCTCACTGTTTAATCCGAACGAGGCTTCCAGAGCCCCGGCTAAACGTTTTACACGGCCCGCTGAACTTCCAGAGCACCTCCAGCCGGTTCCACGGCTGCTTTCCTCCTCACTGTTTAAGCCGAACGAGGCTTCCAGAGCCCCGGCTAAACGTTTTACGCGGCCCGCTGGACTTCCAGAGCACCTCCAGCCGGTTCCCATGATGCTTTCCTCCTAACTCTTGACGCCCGAGGAGGCTTCCAGAGCCCCGGCTAAGCGTTTTACGCGGCCCGCCGAGCCTCCACAGCATTTCCAGCCGGTTCTCCGGGTGCTTCACTCCTCACTTTATAAGCCGAACGAGGCTTCAGGAGCCCCGGCTAAGCGTTTTACGCGGCCCGCTGAACTTCCACCGCACCTCCAGCCGGTTCCCCGAGTGCTTTCCTCCTCAATGTTTAAGCCGAACGAGGCTTCCAGAGCCTCGGCTAAGCGTTTTACGCGGCCCGCTGAGCTTCCACAGCACCTCCAGCCGGTTCTCATGAGGCTTTCCTCCTAACTCTTGACGCCCGAGGAGGCTTCCAGAGCCCCGGCTAAGCGTTTTACGCGGCCCGCCGAGCCTCCACAGCACTTCCAGCCGGTTCTCCGGGTGCTTCACTCCTCACTTTATAAGCCGAACGAGGCTTCAGGAGCCCCGGCTAAGCGTTTTACGCGGCCCGCTGAACTTCCAGAGCACCTCCAGCCGCTTCTCCGGGTGCTTTTCTCCTCACTTTCTAAGCCGCCCGAGGCTTCCAGAGCCCCGGCTAAGCGTTCTCCACGTCCCGTTGATCTCCCCGGAGGTCGTAACGGGGAATTACCTCCCTCCAGCGGACACGGCGGGTAAATACGCCACCTCTCGCACTTAGCGCACACACCCGTTGCTCCGCGTCCGATGACACTTTGAGCGGCCAAACGGCGGGAGTAACTGTCACTCTCTTATGGTAGGCTCACTTGAGATTTTTTTAACCGTCCGCGGAGGCGAGCGGGACCACCGGGACAGCCGGGAGGCCGTGCGCGCGGGCCAAGTGGCCGAAAATAGCTCCAGGCCGACCGGATCGGCTAGTTGTAAGCACCGCGGATGAGATCGCGGAGCATTATTCGACTTCCAGCGGCCCGTGCGCTTACGCACGCCGCCCGGAACCTCCGGGAGGCCGTGCGCATGCGCAAGTGGCCGAAAATAGCTCCAAGCCGATCGGATCTGCACTTTACAAGCTCCGCGGATGAGATCGCGGAGCTTGTATTCGACTTCCAGCGGCCGGTGCGCTCGCGCACTCCACCCGGCACCTCCGGGAGGCCGTGCGCGCGCGCCAAGTGGCCGAAAATAGCTCCAAGACGACCGGATCGGCTGTTTACAAGCACCGCGGATGAGATCGCGGAGCATTATTCGACTTCCAGCGGCCGGTGCGCTCGCGCACTCCACCCGGCACCTCCGGGAGGCCGTGCGCGCGCGCCAAGTGGCCGAAAATAGCTCCAAGACGACCGGATCGGCTGTTTACAAGCACCGCGGATGAGATCGCGGAGCTTTATGCGACTTCCAGCGGCCGGTGCGCTCGCGCACTCCACCCGGCACCTCCGGGAGGCCGTGCGCGCGCGCCAAGTGGCCGAAAATAGCTCCAAGACGACCGGATCGGCTGTTTACAAGCACCGCGGATGAGATCGCGGAGCTTTATGCGACTTCCAGCGGCCGGTGCGCTCGCGCACTCCACCCGGCACCTCCGGGAGGCCGTGCGCGCGCGCCAAGTGGCCCAAAATAGCTCCAGCCCAGCGGATCTGCACTCCGCGGATGAGATCGCGGAGCTTTTTTCGACTTCCAGCGGCCGGCGCGCACGACGAGCGGACCCGGTGACGGTCCAGCTCCATCCGGTACCTCGCACGGCCCGCTCCTCCCCCCCGCGCGGACTTCCGAGCGCTCCGGGAGACGTTCGGAAGCCGCCGGTGCCGTTGGAGCGGGGAAATACCTCCCTCCAGCGGACACGGCGAGTATATACACCATCGGCCAAACGGCGGGAGTAACTATGACTCTCTTAAGGTAGCGGCACTCGACATCTTTTTCACGGTTCGTGGAGGACCCGGCCGGTTCTCGGGGGTGCTTTTTCTCCTAACTCTCGACGCCCGAGGAGGCTTCCAGAGCCCCGGCTAAGCGTTCTCCGCGGCCCGCTGAACTTCCACAGCACCTCCAGCCGGTTCCCCGAGTGCTCTCCTCCTCACTCTTTAAGCCGAACGAGGCTTCCAGAGCCCCGGCTAAGCGTTTTACGCGGCCCGCTGAGCTTCCACCGCACCTCCAGCCGGTCCTCACGGAGCTTTGCTCCTCACTCTTGACGCCCGAGGAGGCTTCCAGAGCCCCGGCTAAGCGTTTTACGCGGCCCGCTGGACTTCCAGAGCACCTCCAGCCGGTCCTCGCGATGCTTTGCTCCTCACTCTTGACGCCCGAGGAGGCTTCCAGAGCCCCGGCTAAGCGTTTTACGCGTCCCGCTGATCTTCCCGGAGCTTGTGACGGGGAAATACCTCCCTCTAGCGGACACGGCGGGTAAATACGCCACCTCTCGCACTTAGCGCACACACCCGTTGCTGCGCGTCCGGTGACACTTTGAGCGGCCAAACGGCGGGAGTAACTGTCACTCTCTTAAGGTAGGCCCACTTGAGATTTTTTTAACCGTCCGCGGAGGCGACCGGGACCACCGGGACAGCCGGGAGGCCGTGCGCGCGGGCCAAGTGGCCGAAAATAGCTCCAGGCCGACCGGATCGGCTAGTTGTAAGCACCGCGGATGAGATCGCGGAGCATTATTCGACTTCCAGCGGCCGGTGCGCTTACGCACGCCGCCCGGCACCTCCGGGAGGCCGTGCGCATGCGCAAGTGGCCGAAAATAGCTCCTAGCCGACCGGATCTGCACTTTACAAGCTCCGCGGATGAGATCGCGGAGCTTTATCCGACTTCCAGCGGCCGGTGCGCTCGCGCACTCCACCCGGCACCTCCGGGAGGCCGTGCGCGCGCGCCAAGTGGCCCAAAATAGCTCCAGCCCAGCGGATCGGCTGTTTACAAGCACCGCGGATGAGATCGCGGAGCTTTATTCGACTTCCAGCGGCCGGCGCGCACGACGAGCGGACCAGGTGACGGTCCAGCTCCACCCGGTACCTCGCACGGCCCGCTCCTCCCCCCCGCGCGGACTTCCGAGCGCTCCGGGAGACGTTCGGAAGCCGCCGGTGACGTTGGAGCGGGGAAATACCTCCCTCCAGCGGACACGGCGAGTAAATACACCTTCGGCCAAACGGCGGGAGTAACTATGACTCTCTTAAGGTAGCGGCACTCGACATCTTCTTCACGGTTCGTGGAGGACCCGGCCGGTTCTCGGGGGTGCTTTTTCTCCTAACTCTTGACCCCCGAGGAGGCTTCCAGAGCCCCGGCTAAGCGTTTTACGCGGGCCGATGAGCTTCCACCGCACCTCCAGCCGGTTCTCATGGGGCTTTCCTCCTAACTCTTGAAGCCCGAGGAGGCTTCCAGAGCCTCGGCTAAGCGCTTTACGCGGCCCGCCGAGCTTCCACAGCACCTCCAGCCGGTTCTCATGATGCATTCCTCCTCATTTTCTAAGCCGAAGGAGGCTTCCAGAGCCCCGGCTAAGCGTTTTACGCGGCCCGCTGAACTTCCCCAGCACCCCCAGCCGGTTCCCCGACTGCTTTCCACCTCACTTTCTAAGCCGAACGAGGCTTCCAGAGCCCCGGCTAAGCGTTTTGCGCGGCCCGCTGAGCTTCCACAGCACCTCCAGCCGGTTCTCATGAGGCTTTCCTCCTAACTCTAGACGCCCGAGGAGGCTTCCAGAGCCTCGGCTAAGCGTTTTACGCGGCCCGCTGAACTTCCACAGCACCTCCAGCCGGTTCTAATGAGGCTTTCCTCCTAACTCTTGACGCCCGAGGAGGCTTCCAGAGCCCCGGCTAAGCGTTTTACGCGGCCCGCTGAACTTCCACACTACCTCCAGCCGGTTCTCATGAGGCTTTCCTCCTAACTCTTGACGCCCGAGGAGGCTTCCAGCACCCCGGCTAAGCGTTCTCCGCGTCCCGCTGATCTTCCCGGAGCTTGTAACGGGGAATTACCTCCCTCCAGCGGACACGGCGGGTAAATACGCCACCCCTCGCACTTAGCGCACACTCGCGTTGCTGCGCGTCCGGTGGCACTTTGAGCGGCCAAACGGCGGGAGTAACTGTCACTCTCTTAAGGTAGGCTCACTTGAGATTTTTTTAACCGTCCGCGGAGGCGACCGGGACAGCTGAGCTTCCGGAGCACCTCCAGCCGGTTCTCATGATGCATTCCTCCGCACTTCCCAAGCCGAACGAGGCTTCCAGAGCCCCGGTTAAGCGTTTTACGTGGCCCGCCGAGCCTCCACAGCACTTCCAGCCGGTTCTCATGATGCATTCCTCCTCACTCTTTAAGCCGAACGAGGCTTCCAGAGCCCCGGCTAAGCGTTTTACGCGGCCCGCTGAGCTTCCACAGCACCTCCAGCCGGTCCTCACGATGCATTCCTCCTCACTTTCTAAGCCGAACGAGGCTTCCAGAGCCCCGGCTAAGCGTTCTCCGCGTCCCGCTGATCTTCCCGGAGCTTGTAACGGGGAAATACCTCCCTCCAGCGGACACGGAGAGAAATTACACCGCCACTCGCACAGAGGCGGGTAAACGGCGGGAGTAACTATGACTCTCTTAAGGTAGCCTGACTTGACATCTTTTTAACGGTTCGTGGATAAATACATGATATATATACTACATATGATCGCATTTACTGCCAAATAATATAAAATGACCATTCGGTTATAAACATTGCATTCATTATGTTTATAGGTGATGTTAATATTTATATATTTAATGTTTATAGGTGATGTTAATATTTATATATTTAATGTTTATGGGTCATGTTAATATTTATATATTTATTTTGTACATCATGTTATGGTTATACGACACTTGCTATAGGATCATGATGTGATCATATCGGCGGGAGTCGGCCCGGGCTCCGGGTGAAGAGGCCGAGTTCTCGCCACTCGCGGCCGACCGGGGAACCAGCAGAGGCGGACGCATCGCGGCGCAAGAGCCCTTGGCACTTAGAAAAAATTTGGCAAAAGTCGCTCCGGGTGAAGAGGCCGAATTCTCGCCACTCGTGGCCGACCGGGGAACCAGCAGAGGCGGACGCATCGCGGCGCAAGAGCCCTTGGCACTTAGAAAAAAATTGGCAAAAGTCGCTCCGCGCTCCAGGTGAAGAGGCCGAATTCTCGCCACTCGCGGCCGACCGGGGAACCAGCGAAGGCGGGTAAGCTTTCTAGGGAGCCCCGCCGGCTGGTCCGCGGGCCGAACGTGGTCCCGTAAAGTACCGACAGCGGACGCCGACCCACGCCCGGTAAGAACCACCGAGAGGCGGATACGCTCTCCGACGAGCCCCGCCGGCCGGTCCGCGGCGGGAAATGCGCCCTCTGGCGGACACGCCGTTGTAAATGAATGGGCTTTGGCACTTAGTGCATTTTCGCAAAAGTCGCTCCGCGCTCCGGGCGAAGAGGCCGAATTCTCGCTACTCGTGGCCGACCAGGGAACCAGCGAAGGCGGGTAAGCTTTCAAGAGAGCCCCGCCTGCTGGTCCGCGGGCCGAACGTGGTCCCGTCACCTACCGACAGCGGACGCCGACCCACGCCCGGCAAGGAACCACCGAGAGGCGGACACGCTCTCCGACGAGCCCCGCCGGCCGGTCCGCGGCGGGAAACGCGCCCTCTGGCGGACACGCCGTTGTAAATGAATGGGCTTTGGCACTTAGTGCATTTTCGCTGAAGTTGAGCCGCGCTCCGGGCGAAGAGGCCGAATTCTCGCTACTCGTGGCCGACCGGGGAACCAGCGAAGGCGGGTAAGCTCTCAAGAGAGCCCCGCCGGCTGGTCCGCGGGCCAATTATGGTCCCGTCACCTACCGACAGCGGGCGCCGATCCACGCCCGGCAAGGACCACCCAGAGGCGGACACGCTCTCCGACGAGCCCCGCCGGCCGGTCCGCGGCGGGAAACGCGCCCTCTGGCGGACACGCCGTTGTAAATGAATGGGCTTTGGCACTTAGTGCATTTTCGCAGAAGTTGAGCCGCGCTCCGGGCGAAGAGGCCGAATTCTCGCTACTCGTGGCCCACCGGGGAACCAGCGAAGGCGGGTAAGCTTTCAAGAGAGCCCCGCCGGATGGTCCGCGGGCCGAACGTGGTCCCGTCACCTACCGACAGCGGACGCCGATCCACGCCCGGCAAGGACCAGCGAGAGGCGGACACGCTCTCCGACGAGCCCCGCCGGCCGGTCCGCGGCGGGAAATGCGCCCTCTGGCGGACACGCCGTTGTAAATGAATGGGCTTTGGCACTTAGTGCATTTTCGCAAAAGTCGCTCCGCGCTCCGGGCGAAGAGGCCGAATTCTCGCCACTCGTGGCCGAACAGGGAACCAGCGAAGGCGGGTAAGCTTTCAAGAGAGCCCCGCCGGCTGGTCCGCGGGCCAATTATGGTCCCGTAAAGTACCGACAGCGGACGCCGACCCACGCCCGGCAAGGACCACCGAGAGGCGGATAACGGCGCACACCGCGAACGGCGGGTGGCGGTCGCTGGGTGGCGGTCGGCTGGTGGCGGTCGGGGGGTGGCGGTCGGGGATGGTGCTTGGGGATGGTGCTTGGGGACCGGTGGCGCCGGAGGCGCACACCGCGAACGGCTGGTGGCGGTCGGCTGGTGGCGGTCGGCTGGTGGCGGTCGGCTGGTGGCGGTCGGGGGGTGGCGGTCGGGGATGGTGCTTGGGGATGGTGCTTGGGACCGGTGGCGCCGGAGGCGCACACCGCGAACGGCTGGTGGCGGTCGGCTGGTGGCGGTCGGCTGGTGGCGGTCGGCTGGTGGCGGTCGGGGGGTGGCGGTCGGGGGGTGGCGGTCGGGGATGGTGCTTGGGGATGGTGCTTGGGACCGGTGGCGCCGGAGGCGCACACCGCGAACGGCTGGTGGCGGTCGGCTGGTGGCGGTCGGCTGGTGGCGGTCGGCTGGTGGCAGTCGGCTGGTGGCGGTCGGGGGGTGGCGGTCGGGGATGGTGCTTGGGGATGGTGCTTGGGACCGGTGGCGCCGGAGGCGCACACCGCGAACGGCTGGTGGCGGTCGGCTGGTGGCGGTCGGCTGGTGGCGGTCGGCTGGTGGCGGTCGGCTGGTGGCGGTCGGGGGGTGGCGGTCGGGGGGTGGCGGTCGGGGATGGTGCTTGGGGATGGTGCTTGGGACCGGTGGCGCCGGAGGCGCACACCGCGAACGGCTGGTGGCGGTCGGCTGGTGGCGGTCGGCTGGTGGCGGTCGGCTGGTGGCGGTCGGCTGGTGGCGGTCGGGGGGTGGCGGTCGGGGGGTGGCGGTCGGGGGGTGGCGGTCGGGGGGTGGCGCTTGGGGATGGTGGCGGTCGCCTTGTGGCGGTCGGGGGTGGCGCTTGGGGATGGTGGCGGTCGCCTTGTGGCGGTCGCCTTGTGGCGGTCGGGGGGTGGCGGTCGGGGGGTGGCGCTTGGGGATGGTGGCGGTCGCCTTGTGGCGGTCGCCTTGTGGCGGTCGGGGGGTGGCGGTCGGGGGGTGGCGCTTGGGGATGGTGGCGGTCGCCTTGTGGCGGTCGGGGGTGGCGCTTGGGGATGGTGGCTGTCGGGGGTGGCGCTTGGGGATGGTGGCTGTCGCCTGGTGGCGGTCGGGGGTGGCGCTTGGGGATGGTGGTGGTGGTGGTCGCCTGGTGGCGGTCGACTTGTCGCGGTCGGGGGTGGCGCTTGGGGATGGTGGCTGTAGCCTTGTGGTGGTCCGGGGTGGCGCTTTGGGACCGGCGTCCGGCGGAAAGTGCGTGTTGCGCGGCCCGGAGAAAGTTTTAGCCAAGGGCCCGCCGCTGGAGAAAATTTTAGGTACCAGGGGTGGATTTTTTTTGTCACCGCAGGAGGGGGACGTTGCCTCCGTCGGTGTCCGGCGGAGAGTGCGTGTTGCGCGGCCCGGAGAAAGTTTCAGCCAAGGGCCCGCCGCTGGAGAAAATTTTAGGTACCAGGAGTGGATTTTTTTTGTCACCGCAGGAGGGGGACGTTGCCTCCGTCGGTGTCCGGCGGAGAGTGCGTGTTGCGCGGCCCGGAGAAAGTTTAGGCCCGGGGCCCGCCGCTGGAGAAAATTTTAGGTACCAGGAGTGGATGTACTTACTTCCACAGCGCCCGCGCGCTCCTGGCTGGTGTCCGAGGATGCTGCCTCATCCCCGGACGGGCCTCTTACGCACGCCCGCTGTCATTCTCTGGAGACTAAGTTAAACCGAGGGGAGGCTGCCTCCTGCCGCCCGAGGATGCTGCCTCATCCCCGGACGAGCCTCTTACGCACGCCCGCTGTCATCCTCCGATGACCAAGTGACACTCTAAGTTCCACTTAGGGGAGGCTGCCTCCTCCATCCCTCCGCCCGAGGATGCTGCCTCATCCCCGGACGAGCCTCTTACGCACGCCCGCTGTCATCCTCCGATGACCAAGTGACACTCGGACGCGGCTAAGTTCCACTTAGGGGAGGCTGCCTCCTCCATCCCTCCGCCCGAGGATGCTGCCTCATCCCCGGGCCAGCCTCTTACGCACGCCCGCTGTCATCCTCCGTTGACCAAGTTCCACTCGGACGCGGCTAAGTTCCACTTAGCGGAGGCTGCCTCCTCCATCCTTCCGCCCGAGGATGCTGCCTCATCCCCGGACGAGCCTCTTACGCACGCCCGCTGTCATCCTCCGATGACCAAGTGCCACTCGGACGGGGCTAAGTTCCACTTAGGGGAGGCTGCCTCCTCCCGCCTGCCGCCCGAGGATGCTGCCTCATCCCCGGACGAGCCTCTTACGCACGCCCGCTGTCATCCTCCGATGACCAAGTTCCACTCCAAGTTCCACTTAGGGGAGGCTGCCTCCTCCATCCCTCCGCCCGAGGATGCTGCCTCATCCCCGGACGGGCCGCTCGCGCACACCCGCTGTCATCCTCCGATGACCAAGTTCCACTCTAAGTTCCACTTAGGGGAGGCTGCCTCCTCCCGCCTGCCGCCCAAGGATGCTGCCTCATCCCCGGACGGGCCGCTCG